>NW_006383008.1:780302-810135 GCF_000327345.1 Myotis davidii
AAGCCCTAACCGGTTTGGCTCAGTGGATAGAGCATCGGCCTGCGGACTGAAAGGTCCCAGGTTCAATTCCGGTCAAGGGCATGTACTTTGGTTGCAGGCATATCCCCAGTAGGAGGTGTGCAGGAGACAGCTGATCGATGTTTCTCTCTCATCGATGTTTCTAACTCTCTATCCCTCTCCCTTCCTCTCTGTAAAAATTCAATAAAATATATATATGAATTTAAATAAGTAAAAAATAAAATTGGAAAATAATAATAATTTATTTGAAATAAATGTAAGTAATGCTTTATATTATAGCTTTCAAAGAATAAAGTGAGCTGAGAATCATGGAACCTGAAAATAAATGCTGAAAGCAAAACTAATTCTCCTAAATATGTAAGAATCAAATGAATTTTAACTTGAATAAACAGCCACAATTTCAGCACCAAAATCACTAATAAAGGTAAAAGTAGTTTATCCTGTTGGGCCACCGTGCATGTATATGTGGCTAGAAATTACTCAAAGTAGACAGAGAATAGACCCTGCTTAACCTCAGTGATTCACTGTTTTTACAAAAAATTATTTTGCGATAATTATAGATTCACAGGAAGTTGCAAGGAGAGTAGCACAGAGAGGTCCCGTGTACCTTTCACTCAGTTTCTCCCAGTTGTTATATTTTGAATAATTACAGCACAGTATCAGAGCCAGGAAACTGACATTGATACGATGCATGTGTATCTTTATCATTTGATCACAAGTGTATAGTTGTGTAACTACCACTAGGATCAAGACAGGGAATTGTTCCATCAGCACAAAGGTCTCCCTGAAGCTACCTCTTCATAGTGACACTCAACCTCTCACCCCAACCCCTAGCAATCACAAATTTGTTTTCCATCTCCAGACTGTTGACATTTAGAATATGCCATCTAAATGAAATCATAGGAGAATGTGACCATTTGAGATGAACATTTTTTCACTTGGCACAATGCCCTGGAGATGCATCCAAAATATTGCATGTATTTATTGCTGAGTGGTATTTCATAAGGTGTGCCACAATTTAACCATTTACTTATTGAAGGGCATTGGTGGTTTACAGTTTTTGTATATTAAAACTAAACTCCTATGAATAATTATGTACATGTTTTATGTTGACATAAGTTTTAATTTCTCTGGAATGCTCAGAAGTCCAATGATTAAGTTGTATGGTAAATGTATAATTAATTTTAAAAAATTGATGCATTACTTTGGAATGGCTGTACTGTTACATTCCCACCAGCAATGTATGAGAGGTCCAGTTTCTCTGCATTCTCTCCAGCAACTGATGTTATCATTTTTCCCAGCAGTGATCCTACTGAGTCTGCAATATCTTACTGAGGTCTTCATTTGCATTTCCCTTATGGCAGTGCTACTGCACATTTTTAAATGTACTTACTTGCCATCTTCTTTCATGAAATATCTGTCCACACTCTTTGCCCTTTTTATCTGAGTTCTTTATGTACTCTAGATACAAGTTCTTTTTTAGACAGGTGAAGTGCCAATGTTTTCTTCCAGTCTGTAGCTTGTCTTTTCAACCTTTTAACAGGTTGTGTGTGTGTGTGTGTGTTTGTGTGTTTTGCCGAGCAAGTTTTTAATTGTGATGAAATCCAATTCATCTGTTTTCTTATATAGATCATGCTTTTAGTGTCATGTCCAAGAACTCTTCAGTAAGCCATAGGTCCTGAAATTTTGCCCCATGTTTTCTTTTGAAGGTATTAAAGGTCTACATTTACATTTAAATCTATGATGTATTTTGAGTTAGTTTTGACTAAGGTGTGATATTTAGTAGAAGTTCATTGTTTGCCATTGGATATCCACTTACTCCAGCCACATTTATTGGAAATGCTATGCTTCTGCATTTGAATTGCTTTTGAAACTTTGTCAAAAATCAGTGGCTACACTTGCAGGGTTCTCTATTCCGTTCCATTTTCCATGTGTCTAACCCTCTGCCAATACAACCAAGTTCTGATTACAATAGCTATATAAGTTTTGAAATTAGAGTGACTTCTTCATTATTCTTATTTTTCACAATTTTTAGCTACTGTAATTTCTAAGACTTTCCATATAAAGTATAAATTTAGTTTAGTCTTCTCCATGCCTACAAAAATCTTGCTTGCATTTTGATGGGAATTACATTAAACCTACGAGTGCTTGAAAACAAGTACATTTTACTATTGTTGTGTAGGTGTATTCTATAAATGTTAATTTGCTCTTATTATAATCATTTTATCATTTTGTAATGTACATCTCTGTCTTTAATAATTTTATTTGCTCTGAAGTCCACTTTATCTGATATTAACATAGCCAGTATTGCTTTTTTGATTAATGTTTGTACTTTATATCTCTTCCCATACTTTTACTTTCAACCTACCTAAATTATTAGACTTTAAGCGAGTTTCTTATATACAACATAGAGGTGGATGATGTTTTTTTGTTTGTTTCTTGTTTATCACTCTGCCAATCTCTGTCCTTTAGTGTTAATTTAATGCAATTACTGTTAGGCTAGAGCTTAACTCTACATCTTTACTCATTTTTTTTTTTTGTATTTGCTCTCCACTTATCTGTTTTCTGTGTCCTTCCTTCTGTAATTACATAAATGTTTTAAAAATTGAATTTTAATTTATCTATGTGGTTTTTAAATGCATTTCTTTGTATAACTTTTTAGTGTTTTTTGTTTGTTCTGAGAGGTAATTACTATAAAATTTGCTCTGTATAGGTTTTTTTAGTGGTTATTCTAGGTATTATATGTACATAACGTATCACAGTCAATGGTGTTACCATTTTACCAGTAATAGTGAAAGTTAGAAATCTTGTGCCTCTTTATATTCTTTTCCCTCTCCTTTCATAAGGTAAGTGTCGTACTATCTCCTCTACATACATTTAGAACCCGATAAGTGTTATAAATTTGCTTCAACCGTCAAATTTAATTAAGGAACCTCAAGGAAAAAGTGTCTATCACATTTACCCATCTTTACTCTTCCTTCCTGAAGTTCCAAGGCTCCTTCCTCTCTCATATCCTTTCTGCTTGCGGCATTCTGCTCCATTAGTCCCTCCGTAGGTCTGCTGGTGGCAACTGCTGTCTTCCTCATCTAGGAATGTTTTCTTTCCTCGCTTCATCCCAAAGCTTTTTTCATTTGAGTATGGGTTCTGGATTGACACTTTTTTCTCACTTTTTTCTTCTAGTCCCTGAAAACTGTTGTGAATGTTTCCCTTGTTTTCAGCGGCTACTAATGATAAATCTCCTGTCATTTATCTTGTTTCAGATGAGGTGTCATCTTTCTCTGACTACTTCAAGCATTTTTTTCTTTTTTGTTAGTTTTAAGATGTTTTATTATATATCTTCATGTGGCTTTCTTTGCATGTATCTTGATTGGAATTCACTCACTTCTAGAATTGCAGCTTTACAGCTCTTCCCAAATTTGGGAAGTTTTATGCTACTATTATTTTTTTAATAATGTTTTCATTCATATCTTTTTTCTCCCCTCCTCTGGGAACCAAATGACATAAGTTTTAGGTTTTGTGAGGGATTGAGCCCTCAATTTTCCTGAGGCTCTGTTCATTTTATTAAAAGTCTAATTCTGTCTGTTGTTTGGTTTGGGGCATTTTTATTGTTTTATGTCAAGTTCACTGGATACTTCTCTGTGTTCTCCATTCTGCTGCTGAATCCATCCTTTTGAGTTTTTATTTTCCAGTGCTAAAACTTCCACTTGATTATTCTTACATCTTCTCTTTCTTTAATATTTTGACTGGAGAATTTTTAATTTTTTAATTGTTTCAAGCATGTTTGTAATTGCTTGTTGAAGCATTTTTATAATGACTGCTTGAACATTTTTGTCAGAAAGTTCTAACATCCGCATCAACTTTATAGCTTCTGTTGGTTGGTTTTTCTTACTCAATTTGAATTGTTCCTTATTCTAAACATGACAAGTGATTTGCCATTAAAACCAGGACCTTTTTCCTATTACATTATGAGACACTGGATCTTATTTAAATCTTGTATCCCTCTGACACTGCTCCAGTGAGGGGAGGGAGAAGTGGATATCCAGGTTCCCTACTAGGTTTCCACTAGTAGACCCTGACGGAAAGGGACAACGTTTCCTCTGAGACTATGAGGTGGTAACTTGCAACTGCTGGGTGTGGGTGAAAGTCCTAACTCTCCAATAGAATTCCTCTGACACCATCCTACTGTGCAAGGGTGGAGGTGAAAGTGCAAGCTACCCATGTGGTCTGCACTAGCACGGCAGAAGGAAGCCTGCTCTTCACTGGGCAAAGGATGAAAGCCTTGGCTCTCCACTCAGCCTTGCTTCACACAATGCGCACAGGGAGCGTGTTGGGAAACCTCATTACAGCCTGGTAACAGTGGAGGTCTTGGTTCTCAATTTGGCCATAACTGCCAAGTGGCCATTTATTGTGTGATTTTAGGCTGGATTACAGCAGTTATTGTTTAAAAGTTTTCCCTCTTACCAGGCTACCCTTTCCTGATATTTTTAATTGAGAAATCAGTGGGTTCTTCGGGCATTTATTTATTTAGTCTTCAGCTGCTAGCATTGCCAGGTTGCCAACTTTCCTAGTATCTTGTCTGGAATAAATGTAGCAAAAAGAAAAGCCAGGGATCTCACCACGATGTTATTTGGGTTAGGCTCTTTCAGGGTGCATGCATTTCCTTTTCACCGCAGTCAGTCTAACTCTGTGCCTCATATCAGCACTTGATCTTGATAGGAGTTTCTTGCCATTTCTCCAATGAAAGCAGATCTCTGCTTGGTATCAATAAACATCCTGGATTCAAACCAGTTTCCAACTCCTTTGCTGGGAGTGGAGATTCTTTCCAGAAGCAGTGGATTTGTAATTGTGCCCTAAGAAGGCGTGTGCCTCCTACCCTCCCCAGAGGTGTGTGCTTTGCTTCTCCTCCCTGCCCAGAAACAATGGTATTTTGCCTGATCAGTGGTGACAACAGTGCTCGCTGCTGCTCTCCAACGTTAAAGCTTTCACTGTCTACCAGAGAGGAGCTGGGAAGATGCATGGCTTTGGCCCTGCACCCCAGTATTAGCTGACCACTTCCTGCATGCTTATGTCATGGAGAGAACTCTCTCTAGTTTCCTTCCCTGCCTCCAGTCTTTCTTATGAGCACCCTGTGGAAACCTTTAGGAAAGAACTCTTGAGTTAGTGTAAAATCCCTGTGTCTGTGGCTCCTAACTATTCTAAACTGGCTTGCTAGTTGTATAGGAAACCTTAAAAAATCATTAACATTTTAGTTGATTTTTTTCTTACCAAATGGAAAGCTGACCACCCCCCTCTGTACTCTGCAAACAATAAAGCAATTTATATGTCCTATTTCTACTTGGAAGGTCTGGTTGCTATTTGGAATTCAGTTTAATTGGTTGACCTGCAACCTTAACTCTCTGATGGGGTAAGAAAAAGTTGTGATTTGGGAGATTAGTTGTTTTTTTCTTAATATTAAGGTGGGAGTGAAATTCTCCTGCAACTTTCTAGATCTTAATCATAAGTAGAATCACAAAGGTCTTTGCATGCTAGTTTTCTAAAGACAAGTTGTGGACTTTAATAAAAATTGGACCCAAATGATAAAAGAAATATACACACCTTATTGGAATTAATGTGTGCATATATGTAAATACAATAAATAATCCTAAGGCACAAACCTATTTTAACAAAGATGCTAATTACCAAATAACCCCTACAGAGATTATTAGTTTAATAATAGTGTTTAGGACAGTGCTCTTTTATTGTTGGAATCAGAGACTTAATTTTTCCACTCTGGTTCTCCCACCTGTGTCTATTGTCCATGTGGGACTATATATGGCCATAGTTTTCAGTTCCTTCTCATAAATGGTATATTAATTAGAAGTTCTCGGCTTCCTCTCACCATTTACCATATTGTTTAGTCTTACAACATTCAAATAAACAATACTTTTATTTCAATATCTAATTGTGACTGTATAAAATATGCTGGAAACCTAAGATGTATCATTACATAATCCTATATAATAAAAGTCTTATATGCAAAGAGACCGAACAGCAGAACCACCAGGTCGCTATGACGCGCACTGACCTCCAGGGGCAGATGCTCAATGTAGGAGCTGCCCCCTGGTGGTCAGTATGCTCTCACAAGGGGAGCACCACTCAGCCAGAAGCCCTGAGCAAGCTCATGGCTGGTGAGCACAGCAGCATTGGAAGGAGCCTCTCCCGCCTCCAAAGGAGCACTAAGGATGTCCGACTGAGGGCTTAGGCCCAGCGGGCCTAAGCCCGCAGTCAGACATCCCCAAAGGGCTCCCAGATTGTGAGAGGGTGCAGGCCAGGCTGAGGGACCCCTCAAGAGTGCACGAATTTCGTGCACTGGACCTCTAGTCTCTACATGAGATCGTCATGATCTTTGTGGCATCTGTGATGGCAGCATTACTAGTAGGTCTGTCTTCTTTCAGATTTGACTATGGTTTAAGCTGAGACTACTTCAGTCCTATGACTCAAGTCTGTTTCCCTATGGATGTTTCCTGTGCCTTAATAATTCTACTTACCCCTTGGGTTACACAGTTCACTATGGTTTTCTTTTATGTTTATGAGTGTTGGTATGCAGAGTACAAAATAAAAAAACTTTCCTACAATGTGCTGCACAGACCATTGATCTAGGTAAGTGGTCGGCAAACTCATTAGTCAACAGAGCCAAATATCAACAGTACAATGATTGAAATTTCTTTAGAGAGCCAAATTTTTTAAACTTAAATTATATAGGTAGGTACACTGTTATTAACTTAATTAGGGTACTCCTAAGACTTAGGAAGAGCCACACTCAAGGGGCCAAAGAGCCACATGTGGCTCTCAAGCCGCAGTTTGCTGACCATGGATCTAGGTGACTTGCTTTAAAGGATCTCCAGATTGAGAAACAGAGAAATAGGGGCAAAGGATGGGGGTGGGCTAGAGGGGGTCAACTGGGGAAAAAGGAGGACAATAGTAATATTTTCAACAATAAAGATTTTTTTAAAAATTTTAAGAAAGAGAAACAGAGAATAAAATAACTACTCGTTCAAATACAATTTGATGACTAAGATTTTATGGCAGTGCTATCCCATAGAACTTGTAGTGATATGGACACTGAGTACTTTAAATGTGACTGACATTACTAATAAAATGAATTTTCAAATTTTATTTTATTTTAAGCAATTGAAATTTAAATAGCTACATATAGCTAGTGGCTACTGCACTGAACAGCAGTTATAAAGCAAATAAACACATTAGAAGAGATCCAGAGATTATTACTAGAATGAGTTTTGAATAATGGCTCTAATTTAGCCACATGTACATACAAAAGGGACTTAAACATCAATAGAAAGTTACAGAGGTGTGAGGGAGTATGCGAAGTTTAGGAAGCTATGAGGTTTTCCCAGTATGGTTCAGCTGACAGTACCTTATATGTGGAGGTACTGTGGGGGGTTAAAAGCAATGAGGGCTTTTTCTGTCATACTGAGAAATTTATATTTTATTCTGTTGACATGGGAGGCCAGTTAAGAATTCGAAAGAAAATAGAACATAATCAGATTCATATTAGAAAGACTATCTCTTAAAATCTGAGAGACCTAGTTAAAATTAAATAAGGACCTAGACTAATCATATCCTATATAATAAAAGCGTAATATGCAAATCAACTGAAAGGTGGAAGGACCGGTCGGCAGGGGGCAGAGCCAGCGAGCAGTTGGTGCCAGGCCAGCCAAGGTGTGTGCCAGTGGGCAGAGGGAGGGGACAGTGATAGGGGGCAGTGTTGACCAGCGATGGCGGAGGGGCAATGGGGGTGGGGGGCAGGGCCGGCTACTCGCCAGCCAGCCCTGTCCCCTAATTGGCCCGCCCAGTTGCCTCTTGCAGAGGAGGGGGCCTAAGCCTCAGTCAGACATCCCCTGAGGGCTCCCGGACTGCGTGAGGGCACAGGCCAGGCTGAGGGACTACCCTACCCCCAGTGGAAAAATTTTCATGCACTTGGCCTCTAGTTATGTAATAAATAAAATGATCAAATAGATTAAAGAAATATCTACGCAATATTTATACATCCATGAAACACTTGACAAAACCAATCAAATAAGTGACCACAAAGAAAAAACATTTAAATCAAATGTAGAAATTGTAAAGGCTCAAGTACCTAATCATAAACATTGTGACCATAATTATACTTATGTTGATGGAAGAAGATTTGACTTTGGATGGTGGGCACACTGTGCAATATATAGATCTTGGAATATAGAAACTCATACCTGAAACCTACATGATCATATTAACCAATATCACCCCAATCAATTTAATAAATGAATAAAAGCTTAGCAAAAAAAAAGTTATATAAAAAGTGTTTCACAGTATGCCACTTCAAATGTACAATTATCACATTGAAAATATGTCATTTCGTGCCCTGAATACTTTTTCAACCTGTTTTAAACTTATGTACCTTGACTTTGACCATGAGGTCAAGTATGGCTTGATCCTATGGCAGCTCTATTGTAAGAGGGTTTAGGTAAGATATTCATGCCACCTTAAAGAAAATACTGTTTACTGTCCATCTCCAAGTCTGGATTTAAATAAAAATAATACTTAATGTGTCTATCATGCTGTGGAAAGAATGTGATCCTCATTGAGTTTTGTTAATTTGGGTTTAGATTTTAATATCTCTCAAATTCTCTTTTGTATTCCCCTAGTAGCCTAAACAGGTGCATAAGTCATATTTTTCATAATTAACCCATTTACTTTTATTTTTTATTCTCTTTTATTAATGATTCTTCTGAATAGCTTATAGTTTCTACTAAATCTATTCATTGTCAGGGTGCATGGAATAATCACAGTCTTTGAAAAATGGAGCAATTGTTTTACATTACCAAACAACAAATATAATTTGATTGATTCTCAGTAGTCAGGTTTTCAAAATATTTCAAAGTCATATTATAAGCTTTTAATCAATTCAGTGAAAGGTTAATATTTTGAAATATCAGGGCCCAATATATTTCAACCATTATTTTGAATAATAGATATCATTTCAAACAAAATGAATTTCAAATTTGTAGCATTTGGTAAATACATTATGTGCTCTTTAAGGAAATAATTAAGATATAGAGTACAGAAATATTTTTAGAATAGGATACTAAATAAGCTGAGAAGTACACACAAATCAAATACTCAATTATTTTGAATATATTAAGAATTAAACAATGGAATATTCCATAATAGTTTTCATGCATGTATTTAAAGTACACTGAACTGGATCTCTGACAACATTATTTTAGAATAGTATTACTTAGCAGGTGAGTGCATTTAATAATTAAAGGCCTAAAAGCAGTCAATATAAAATAATGTCATGGTATTATCCCTGGAGAGAGCATTATGTACAGGTTTGGTTTGTTGACTTCATTCATTTATTCTAAAATACATCTGTTGTACACCAATGACATTTAAAAAAAGATTGGCCAAGAGACTATGGCATTTAGGTGAGTAGACAGTAGGTAGGAATAAAAAGGTGAATAAAGCATGTTTCTTGCCTCAAAGTTAAAGTACTGTTACTTATGGATAATGAAACAAAGGGGTGATGAGTGTAACAAATGTGGTAAGTGAAGAATCCAACCAAAATTAACTTGTTAAATGCATTTCTTACAGTATCGTCAGAGTATTTAAATTTTCATTGCAGATTTTATAACTTTCTGCTAATTATTTACTACTCTTTTTCTATGCATTACACTTAAAAATTTAGATGTTTCCATTTCCTATAGTAAATATCTTTAAAAGCAATTCTAATACATAACTTCATGTTAAGAAATACCAACTAAAAAATCTTCATTAACTTCATTTTCCTGATAATCCATTTTAAATATAAAAAATACTGAAGGTGTAAGAAGAATCAATCAATACTTTTTTAAAGGAAATTAATGAAAGTGGTTTCTATTAAGTAATCTTTATATATTCAAAATATTAAAAAACAAAGCTGTTAATTCTACTGATGGATAACCATCTATTACAATCAAGAATATATTTTAATCTGTACAGGGTTTGTAAGATAGTAAACATTTATTAACTTAGCAAAGTACTCCAGCCTTAACATATTTGTTGGCTCATTCCTCTATTATATGTTCACAGTAGTTTTACAGTGACTAGAAAAATAAAAACCTGTTTTTAAAAAACTATAAAATGCTATTTTAGAAAAAAGTACCCATTCTACATGATATAAAAATTGCTTTCCAAGAAGAATTGTGCAGCATGCATAGATAATGACAGACCTATTCTGAGAAGGCTGGTGAGATTTTTAAGCTAAGAACTTTTCAAGTGAGATTTTCCAGTCATAATACCGTAAATAGTGACTGAAAATAAACACAGATTTTTCTGAGAGGTAATTTTACATTTTGCCCCATATTTGTCACAACATTCCACCTGTAAAATATTTCTGATTTCTTACCTTACCTGACCCATTAACAGTCTTCCTCCCCAATTTCATGCTTCAGTGTGATCACTAACAAAACAGTCTACAGTCCTTAGCTGAGAGGTAATAGCATTTCTGAATGACCTAAAATCCTTAGGAATTGTACTCTACCTGATTTTCAAGGGTGTGTAATCCATTTGTATGCTCCAAACTTTCTATTTGAATTTGCATCAGGTCATGTAATATCAGTTTCTTTTGTGTCATCTGATATAGCAATAACTTTATATAATGTGACACTGCGAATGTAGAGTTTAAAAAAAACAAAAAACAAAAAAAACACCTCTCTACCACAGGAGTGGGACCCATCAAATGCTGCATCTGTCCAATACCACTGACCTATTAATGGGTAAAACTACTAAATACAAACTATATAGCTAGTTTTGCAAATCTCAGTATAACTATTATATGCTGATGTTATCTACATCATTTTATACTATGAATGTATTTTTCTTACATTTAATTAAATAGAAGCTAATACATCAAAACAAGAAAAAATAAATTACTGAAATTTTATTTTCCCCTCCCACCTATGGGAGCTGTAAGGTTGGAATGTTCGGAAGTAATATCACTACCACTGAATTTCATTTATATACTCGAGCAATCCTGGGGATGGGGCATATTCCTGCCTGGAATGTAGTAGGTAAAGTAAAGTGAATTCTATCTTTAAGGGTGTACTTCTGTATTGTTTTCTAGATTAGGGACTAACAAAGACTAAATTTGGGAGGGGCAACTTGTGGGACTTACAGCCTTTGTAGCAACTACTGCCTCTGTGACCTGAAAGCAGCCCTAGAGCATATGAAATATGATTTTCTGGTTTTCTAAATAAAAGTTTTCTAAATAAAAGTTTACTGGAATACAGCCACTGTAGTAGCTGTCCATTGTCTTCACTAGCAGAGAGGTATGGACAAGGAACCAGGAAGGCTGGTGACCCTTAACTCTGGCAAAGGTCAGGGCTGTGCACCCACTACTAAGTCCAGACAATGGTAGCTGAAGCAACTTCCCCACCAGATAGTGATGTAAATCCTTACTGATAAGATAGTCTGCCTCTTACTGGAACTTGCCTGCCTAAGGGCTATAGGTGTATTCCAAACTAAATAAAAGGTTGGCGAGGCTTGGGCACCAGGGGAAGTCCTTCCCCTTGAGTTGGGCTTGCCTGCCTGGCCCCCAATATTTCCAAATTATCTCTGTCTCATCTCTTTCATTTGTGTGCGGCCCTTCCTCCAGATCCTGAATCCTGAACCATTCGGGACGTGGGGGAACATTCATAAGCCACACCATTTTTTTTCCATATGATCTACGGCTGCTTTCAGGTTACAAAGGCAGTAGTTGCTACAAAGGCTGTACGTCCCACAAGTTGTCCCTCCCAAATTTAGACTCGAGCCCTTTACAGAAAATGTTTGCCAACCTCTATTCTAGATTTTTTTTAAGAACTGTAAACTGCTGGTTACATGGTACTAAAACAGACAATATCACCCAGCCAGTGTGGCTCAATGGTTGAGCATTAACCTATGAACCATGAGGTCAGGGTTTGATTCCCTGTCAGAGTACATGCCTGGGTTGTGGGCTCGATCCCCAGTACGGGGCGTGCAGGAGGCAGCTGACCAATGATTCTCTCTCATCCTTGATGTTTCTATCTCTTTCTCTCCCTCTCTGCTCTCTCTCTCTCTCTCTCTCTCTCTCTCTCTCTCTGAAATAAGTGAAAATATTAAAAACAAAAATTTAAATAAAACAGACAATATCATAAGAATTCTTTGCAAGGTATCATAATTTTAAAAAGTAAATAAATTTGTTGAAACACTAAAAGAAACAAGTTTCCAAGTAAGTTCCAGGAAAGAGAATCATATCTCATAGTTGAAGGGGTTTTTGTTTCTTATTTAGTACAATGTCCCATTGCTTCTTATTAAGAAAGCAAGCATTTGGAAAGAGCAATCCACCTACTCCTAAGGAGAGTTGGTAAGGCACTAGGGCTAGAAGAAACTTGCCCTGAGCAGTGAGGCATGTGTGCTTCTAGTCCAATAAAGGATCAGGGACTAAATGGTGATAGAAGGGGACTAGACTTTGATGGTGAACGCACAATTCAATATACAAATGACATATTATAGAATTGTACATGTGCAACCTATACAATATTATTAACCAATGTCAACCAAGAAAAGTCAATAAGAAAGAGGAAAGTTTCAAAAAAATGTTAAAGATTAGTGAGTTTCACCGTTAGAAAAGAATCCAAGGCTATATATAGCACCCTGAACTACACACTGCAATTCCACTCAACAAACTGATCACCTTCTCTGGGCTGGGTCCTATAAGAGAATCTGAAACTGATTTTATATTGCTACAGCAACATCTTCACATTCTATTCCCTAGTCACACTGGGAGGGAAAGTTTATAGTCTTCTTTCTGTCAAAAAACCATTTCTGAAGAGAGTTACAGATGATGGCATGATATTGGGCTAGGTGATAGATGGGCTAATCAGTAAAAGGCAATGATAAGTTTGTTAAAAGCAGTCTACAGTGAGGATTACAGATATAATGCAGCAATGGACAATGGTCAATAGATCCCATGGAAGGTCAATAGATCCCATGGAAGGAACCTTTATCAGTAGAATTCCAGTGTGTATTAGGAAGTAGATGCCAGTATCTAGAACAGTGCATGGTTTGATGAGGAAATAGACTTTCTTTTGTTGTCATCTGATGATATCTAAATGTTGTTATTTAACATTTCCATTAGAGGAAGAAGTGTCTTATATAAACATCATAGGTGTACCAGTTAATAATGTGGATTTTGTAATCAAAACACGGTAATTGCCAGCGAAACATCAAAAGTGCTTTATTCAAAGTAATGTCCATCGCTAGCTACACATTTCCCCATCTTTCAGGTATTTGTGGATACCGTCCCAATAGAACTTTTCTTGTTTTGAGGCAAGCCATTCAGAGACCCAATTTTCCACTTCTTCATACGTTTTGAAGTGTTGCTCAGAAAGTGTGTGTGCCATTGATAGGAACAAATGGTAATGTGAAGGAGCAAGGTCTGGTGAATATGGCGGGTGGGTTAATACTTCCCAGGCAAGTATTTCACTTACATGTGGAATCTTAAAAAATAAAATAAACAGAACAAAACTAAAAAAGACTCATAGAAACAGAATAAACTGATGGTTGCTAGGAGGAAGGGGAGTGGAGGGATCGTTTAAAAAGGTTAAAAAGAATATAATCAATAATAGTGTGATAATTTTGCAAGGTGGCAAATGGTTACTAGACAATATGGTGATCACATCATAAGGTACATGGTAAGGTCTTATCATTATGGTATACTAGAGGCCCGGTGCACAAAAATTTGTGCACTGTGGGGTGTCCCTTAGCCTGGCCTATGCCCTCTTGCAGTCTGGGACCCCTCGGAGAATGTCCACCTGCTGGCTTAGGCCCGCTCCCTGGGGGATTGGGCCCAAGCTGGCAGTCAAAACTGCCCCCTGGTGGTCAGTGTGTGTCATAGTGACCAGTCATTCCCAGTCGTTCTGCTGTTAGGGTCAGTTTGCACATTACCCTTTTATTATATAGGATAGAGGCCTGGTGCATGGGTGGGGGCTGGCTGGTTTGCCCTGAAGGGTGTCCTGGATCAGGGTGGGGGTCCCGCTGGGGTGCCTGGCCAGCCAGGGTGAGGGGTTAATGGGTGTTTGTAGACTGGTTATACCCCCTTTAGGGTGGGGTTCCCCACTGGGGTGCCTGGCCAGCCTGGGTGAGGGGCTGATGGCTGTTTTCAGGCTGGCCACACCCCCTTTAGGGTTGGGGGGTACCCACTGGGATGCCTGGCCAGTCAGGATGGGGGGTTGAGGGCCGTTTTCAGGCTGGCCAAGCCCCCTGGCGAGGGAAGCTCCCAGCCTCTCCTTTTATTCTTGTTTTTTTTATTCTGGGATTTATTTACCTTCTGTAATTGAAACTTTGTAGCCTTGAGAGGAGCTCAGAGCTGGCCAGGGTGGGCGGGAGGGAAGCCTCCTGCTCACTCCAGCTCCATGGCCACAGCTGGCTGAAAGCAGGTATCTGGGGTTTATTTACCTTCTATAATTGAAACTTTGTTGATTTGAGTGGAGCTCAGAGCCTGACGCAGCAAGCGGGAAGCTTGGCTTCCTCCATCATTTGGGCAACCAAGCCTCCTGCTTCCTCCAGCTCTGTGGCAGCCGGCCACCATCTTGGTTGGGTTAATTTGCATATAGTTGCTCTAAATGGCTGGTGGGTGTGGCTTAACGCATGGCGAAGGTACAGTCAATTTGCATGTTTGTCTTTTATTAGTGTAGATATCTGAAACTAACATAGTATCTATGCCAATTACACTTTAATAAAAATATTATCTTTTTTTTAAATGAACCTGGGACCTCTCAGTCTGCAGGCTGACGCTCTATCCACTGAGCCAAACCGGTTTTGGCAATAAAAATATTATCTTAAAAAATACCCCATCACAAGAATGTTAGCCAAATCATAGCTTCTATTTATCCCTAGCCATATCAACCTAAGAGCAGTCACCTTGCTTTCACCTTTCATGACTAATCCATTTGCTGAGGATTCTGCCAACTTGCCTAACTCTGCCTGTCTGGCTAGAAAATGCTGTGTGTTTAAGCTCTACTTCAATCTGTTCAGAATCTCCTGGAAACATACAACTTTCATTGCCTGAAGACACCTTAGTGTCTCTGTTAATCTAATCAGGATCCTTGAATTCTGTGTTTTCTATCCTGAAAGGGCCCTATCTTCATTGATGACTCAGTTGTTGGTTCGAGCTGTAGCTATTCTTATCCTCTGTGGTTCTTTGTTTTGCTTTCTGTAATTACCAACCACAATGGTTCTGGCAAGAAATTTTGCTAAAAATGTCAGGGTTAAATCCCTTCTTTCCCGCATATTAGCCAATTTATCCTGAATACGCTCAAAATAAACTGAATCTCTTGAAATTGTTTTGGAAATTGGAAATATGATTGGCGCCCCTCCTCCTTTCTTAACTTATATTGCTCTTAAATTTCACATATGTTTTATCTTTTATTACTTTGTTATTTTCTGTTTGTTCTATTTTGTTTTTATCCCTATATTGGTGCTTTTGAGTCCAGCTTAGGCATAACAAATGCCTTGGCAAAAAATTAGCTGGTCTTGACTTAATATTGTCTACTTGTTGTATCCTTCCCACTCATCAGGTTTCTTTCCATTCCCTGAAGCTCTCCAGCTTCATTAGGATTAGTTACCTCCATTAGAAACTTCCACTGAAGCCAGAACCAATAATCAGCCAGGATGTACTGATACCATTGAGATCAGAGGAGGCGACAGTGACTATCACTCCTGTTACCCACCTAAAACACCCTAGGGGTTCTGCCTCTATGGCTCACTCTTTCTCTTGAGACACTTTCAGTTTAGATCTGCATATAATGTATAGAATCCACTGTGAACAATATACTTTGTTAGATGATCAATTGTTTAAATTGAAATAGGAACTGAAATGCTCATATACTCACAGAAATTGTTACTGAGTGCATACAGTTGTCTAATGCATCCTATAAATATATTTTGTTGTTGTTGTTGTTGTTGAATTAACAGGGCCTTCAGAAAAATTCAGTCATTAAACTGGACTTTGTATCTGGGACCTTTCAGGACATGACAGAATCTTAACCTAGATTTGAAGTTAAGAAGGGACAGTTTATGCATTAAATTCCCTTGGTGATCTGCTAGTTTGGTTCTATTACTTTAATGTGGGCATGGGACTAGGTATGTAACAAAGTATTATGTATGTTAACGCCATCTGGAGACCAATCTCTTTGTGTACTGTTATCAAATTTGAATGACATACTTTAAAAGAATATATTTTTGGTATCCCACCAGATGTATACAAGGTGCTATATATCTCAAAAAAAACTACACCTATACACCAGAGAGTCTATTCAGGGTGTTTTTCAAGTGCACTCTAGTCACATAAGATGAAGCTGAAGAAGCTCTCAGAAAACTCAGTTGTTTCTGCAAAAAACATCTGAAATTTTAAATCCTCTAAAAGTAGCTTTTCAGGAGTAAGTAGCTTTCATAGGCAACCTAATTTAGTCCTTTTACCTTAAGTGCATAAGAAAATTTGACCTCTGAAATCTGAAAACTGTAGAGAACTATACTTGTTTGTTTGCATAAATTTCTCCAACACAGTGTCTCCTTTTTCAAGAATGTTCATTCGTGAAAGCATATGCATCCCTTCCAATTTTTAAGCCTGTTAACATCATATTTATACATATGATCAAAAGGCTAAAAGGGCATAATAAAGTGGCATTGCACTGCCAACCACATCCTGGGCCAGACTACCATGGGTGCTTCCATGGTTTCCCAGGAGTCAGACCTGGAGAAAGATAACAGCTCTGAAGGGACAGAGTAGTAGTGCTTTCCTCTTGGGCAGGACAATGGAGAGTCCAGAGCCTCCCCAGGCAGCAGGCACCACAGTGTATCTACAGAACATGTCTGGTGGTGCTTTCTTGACTACGTGGGCTTATTATACACATCACCTGCAGCACTCAAGAGAAGGCTATTTTTTCAAGTATTACATTCAGTGTGGACTAAAAGCATGAGTGGAGCATACCCAATTGTGACACAAAATGCCCTGGCAGTTTCGAGTAAATGTGGCCCCAACTCCCTGAGGTACTGCCAGGGAATCATTTAGGCACAAAAAAGACTTGAGTCATAATTGTGATTAAGTTTCAGTTTGAGTCCAAAGGCAGGAAAACACTAGTGTCAGTTTGAAGGCAGCCAGGCAGGATGAGTTCCCTGTTACTTCTGGGAGGATCAACCTTTCTGTTCTATTCAGGCTTCCCCCTGATTGGAGGGGGCCCACCCACACTAGGGAGGGAAATCTGCTTTACTCAATCTGCTAATTCAGTTGCTAATCTTGTCCAGAAACCCCCTCACAGACATACCCAGAATAATGTTTGGCCAAATGTCTGGGCCCCTCTTGACCCAATCAAATTGACATACAAAATTAACCACCACATGCCTGAAATTAGGAATAAAGACAGAAGTAGTGCAGAGCACTACCAATAGAAATTTGAGGTCAAATGGCTCTCAAAGATGAGGGTCATGCCTGCTGTCTTATATACCTGGGTAAATGTGATATCACTAACCACTATGTGATACACCTGAGTAAGTTAGAATAGGGGAGTTTGGATTTAGAGAGGCTGAGGTAGCTTTGTGAGGCAAACTAGCAATTGAAAGAGAAATGTGCACTAAAATCAAGATGGGCTTTATATGGTCACTAGAGGCCTGATGCATGAAATTCGTGCACTTGGGGGTGGGGGGGATAGGTGCCTCAGCCCAGCCTGCACCCTCTCCAATCTGGGATCCCTCTCACAATCCGGGACTGCTGGCTCCCAACCGCTCACCTGCCTGCCTGCCTGATTGCCCCTAACCGCTTCTGCCTGCCAGCCTGATCGACACCTAACTGCTCACCCCTGGCCTGATCTAGCCCCCAACTGCCCTCCCCTGCCAGCTTGGTTGCTCCCAACTTCCCTCCCCTGCTGGCCTGACTGCCCCTAACAGCCTCTGCCTCGGCCCCCACCACCATGACTTTGTCAGGAAGGAAGTTGGACGTCCGGAAGATGGCTAGTCGACCTGGTCTAAATAGCATATTACATTTTTATTAGTACAGATTACAAACATTCCGATGGACAATTTTCATATAAGTAATTATCACTATAGCCAAATCATAACCACTCAATATGGATCTGTTTCACTGATCAAGTATAAGAGAATTTAAAGCATTATGGTGATCTAGATTTCCCTTTGAAAAAGATTAAGTAAAATCAATGGTCCACTTACATTGTATATGTAGATTCACTATATGTTCAAGAGATTCATGTTGGTATCAGAGAATTTTAGTTCAATATTCTTACTTTATATTTTTGTTAGATGTTATGCTTTTTCAATTTTCTGTATCTTTTCATACATGTGTTTTGAAACAAAAGTAATAACCTTGTTTATTTTGGAAAAAAATTAATTCAGGTAGCTATTCAATAAAGGGCTATAAAAATACCGTTAATTAAATTAGCTTTTGTTCCAAACTGTTTTTTCTCTGTAGACAGCACTTTCATTACCCTAGATTTTGCTACATATAAAATTAATGTATTTTGAACATATCATAATTGTATTATTAACTAGGTAATTTTTTTTGCAGAATTCTATAAGAGTGTATGCTATGTGATTATATAAAAAATGAATACATTCAATATCATTTGCAAAAATAATCATTTGCAAAGGCAAATAAGTTGATAGCAGTTGCTAATTCAACACTTAATTTTGAAACATATTGTAACTCTAAGGCTCTGCGGCTCCCTCTAATTCCTCCTCATTCTTCAGCTTCCATGCGAGTCCCCTCTTCTCTCTGGAGTCTACTCTGGTGCCTATAGAAGCTTTCAAATACTTTTGTTTACAAACTTCTATAGAACATGATCCTTACCAAAATGTATCATCTTCACTTTGCTTCTTATGTTTGTTTTAATTTTAACTCTGAAAGCAGAGGTTAATCTCTTTTAGATCAGGGTTCCAATAACTCACTTTAAGGTTCATAGTCCCCAGAAACCATATTAATAATATATATATTTTTGGTGTTCTCACATTGGTAGATTTATTTCTCCTGAGCCCTACAGAGAAAGACTGAACAAAGGAAATAAGATAATGTTCTATATAAATTATTAGCAGATAATTTAAAAATGGAGCAGCAAGTTAAACATATTGGACACATAGTAATTTTATACAAAGGAGAAAATAAATGATCTTAGTCAACATCCTAGAACTTAGATTAGCATCATGTATGGCAAAATTCTGAGGAGAATTATGAATTTTAATGTTGGATTATGATTAAAATACATGGTATGACTTTAGTGTGTATGTGGAAATCATTTTATAAAGAAGCTGTATAAATAAACTTCCTTATAATAGAAAAGTCAAAAATATTTATTTTCAGTACAAAAATTAATAAACCCTCTAATCATACCAAATTTTTTCCTGTTTAAAAAATATTTGAATGCGTTTTGTGCAACTAATGAATATATTTTTTATGCTTACTTACTTTGTAATTTTGTGTGATATTTCTGTGCTTATATATTTGCATAGATACTCATTTCTAAGTATAAAGCACCTATGTTCTCATAAATTCATTACAAAGTAAAATTCTATAAATTTTACTTTTTAGTTCTCTTCCATAAGAAAAAACAACAAAAACAAATAACAAGTTGTTTTTTTTAAGAATTTAAGGTTATAAATTAATCCAGGTATTGCAAACCAGAGTGACAGTTTCCAGGTATCTAACCTGTTTCAGCTCTAATAGACTGATGCTTTGTATCCACAGATATGAATGTCAAACAGTGACCTAAATCTATGGAACACACAAAAATTCCACTGAAATTAAAAAAAAAAATTCTTATTTTGTTGATATTTTAAAAGCATAATATTCATTTTAAAAAGCTAGATGTTTGTCCATAATTCTCCTAAAATATTCTGGAATTTTATCCCAGACAAAATTTTAGGGTAACACAAACTGTTTTGTGGTTGTAGTTTATAGAAATATTATTTTCAAATAGGATATAATGCAAAGTAAAATTTAAATACAAATATCTAGGTAGGATTTAGGTACTCTACACCATTCTCACTAATCTTCATTTATTCTTAATCATTAATTAATCTAACCCTTGCTGATTTGCCCAAGTTCAACAGAAAATATCGAGCTCACCTTAACTGGAAAGACTCCATTTATCTTTCCAATTTTTCCTGCTTTCTTTCCCCTCCTTACCTACAAAAATGATAGAGGGGAAAAACACACACACACATATCGCAGTGTGATGCCACTAGCTAGTGTGCATAAAAACCCTTGACAGTCATTTCCCCATCAGCAGTTTCCCTGCTGGCCAGCTTATGAATCTCTCCCACTTCCCTTCTCCTCAGGTAGCTGGCTGCTTGATGTTTACTGATTAATTTGCATCAAATATTCTCCTAGCAACCAACACTAGGATTGGATTAGATACTTTTGTAAAAGACTGTTTTCTGTTAAAGGAGCTTAGACATTCTAAACACCATAAACAGAAACAAATAGTCTTTAAACAAAGGTGAAATGTGATCCTTCATACCCTTATAAGAAATTTCAGCCAATTGCCTTTTTTTGTTGTTTTTACTTGGGAAAATTGGTATTTTTCTCTTTAAAAAATATACATTTATAGACACACCCTCAATTACACTCAGTTAATCTTGACAGTAGCGGCTCACCACATATTATGTATTTTAAATAAATCCACAAAGAATTCATGTCATTTTGTAATCGTCAGTGTAAGACGTAGAAAACAAATAGGTCTGTTTTGTAAAATGGCCAGTTTAGTTATGTAGAGAATGAAGTAAATTTTCCTATAAAACATTGTAATTAATTTTCATGTTTTAGACCAGAAAATATATATATATGAAACCAAAATTTCAGTTAAGATTTATTTCCTGGAAACAATGTACATATTTTTCTCTGCTTCTTAAGTAGTGTTACTGTGTCATCAATTATGTGTAAATTCCAGTAACATTTTTAATTTCAAAGTATTATTTGATAGGAAGAACAGACAAAAGAGGAAATATAACATGTATAATAAATCATCTCCAATAACATTAAATAAACTGGCCAACAGTATCTGATGATTATTTTAGCAGGTCTTTGAAACAAGGGAAGAAAATATTTTTTTATGTCCCATTAAGATTTTAATCTGGCAGAAAATAATACTGGAGAAGAAAGTAAGATATGTTAATAAGATCAATAATAGTTATTAGGTTATTAAGATTAAAAGTGATAATCTTGAGGCAATGAAATGTTTTACAATTAAGAATCCAAGATTAAAAAAAATAAAAACCTATAGTTTAGTCATTTGGTGAAGATTAATAGAATATTTTCCCAGAGGTAAGAATAAAGCAGCAAATCTTTCATAAGAAAATGAATTACCAATTCAGCTATGATGACTATTATACCTAGGATCTTAGAAAAATGCCCTTTCTTCCATTTTTCTTTTTCACTAAAATTATTTTCTATGTAAGTATTTCTTAAACATTACATGCACTTTTAAGAAATCTGAATTGTAAACATTAACCACTTACTTCATTTCAAGTTTAATTTGGCAGAATATTGGATATCTAATTCAAATTTTAGAAACTACAGCTATAGATACTGCAACTTCTCAGTATCTTGATAGGTCATTAAAAAGCAATTTTTTTTTTTACTTTTAAGGATGCAGAGACATAGGAACTCATATCTGTGCCAGGTACACTGCAAGGCATTTTAAAATACCTCATATAATCCGTTCCAAAACAGTTGAGACAGATATTATTACCTCCAAATTATAGATCCTATCTGAGATTTAGAAATGGTAAAAAGCTTGCCAAAGATCATAGACTAAGGCAAAGCCAAGTTGAAACTCATTACTGTGGGACCCCAATATTACTGGTATTTTTCAAAGTGCTTCCCACCATTATGGAAACAATTCTTCACTCTTCAAGCACCTGGAACTTTATTGATACTCAAGTTTCCCAAACTATTCACCCAGGCCTGGCCTGGACTTTAAAATGACTATTTTCCTCTTGCTGATGGCTTATCAAATCCCCACCCTTTTCAGATAGCAATGACAAAAGAATAAACTAAATTACAAAGAAATAGGCATGATTAACAATTCACTACCTGAAGATTATTTTTTGTAAATTCACACACATACACACACACACACACACACACACACACACACACACTTAATTGATTTCAGAGAGGAAGGGAGAGGGAGAGAGAGATAGAAACATCAATGATGAGAGAGAATCAGTGTTCCAAGTTTTGATTCTCTGTTGAGTAGCACCAAACAAGAGATTTACACAGAAGATTTTGAAAAATTTATTACAAATACACATGTTCAATGATGTCACCCACATTTTGAAGAGTATATCATTAACAAATATGAGCTAAGTGTCTACTTCCAAAACATTGGTGAAAAATAATGGCTAAAACTGCTACAAGAGGATACACTAAAGAATAAAATGTTTTTTATATATGTCTTATATAAAAACAACGGGAGACAATATTGAGAGCTAATGTTTTGCAGAGCTCAATATGATTCCCTTACTTAAAGGTGGAGGAGGTAAGTGACACCTAGAGGGAATAGTAAACAGAGAAAAACATAACAAACACCACAGTGATGCTGGGAAATATGATGCAATACCATTGAAAATGCTTAAGAATCTGAGAAAGAAAATAAGCAGAGTATTGTCTTAATTGTTTAGTTGCTTATGAACATGCAAAAGAAAAGAAAAGAAAAAAAAGTCCCTCTGCAGTGGCCAGAAGAGGTAGAAAACAATAGGGTCAGAAAAATTAATTTTTTAACAAGACATCCTTGCTACTGTTCCCAACACTTTAGCACAACTGCATATCCATTTCATAAGAAATGCTATAGGATATTAAGCAAATAATATTTCATAAGACATTAAAATGTTTTTTATATTAAAACATTATTTCCTTACACTAAAACAATGTCTATATCCAGTGCAGCTATTGCCTATGGGTGACAGTGGCTGGTAAAATAGCCCCACCTGCCTATTTCCACAGAAGCCACTCTCACTGAACGATTTTTTTTGAACACAGGAGAGGCAGAGCTATTTGATCCAGCTCAGTGCTGGACCTCTACTCCAAAACCCCCATCACCCTCATTTCTCTACTCACAGTCTATCATTTTCAGTTCTTCACCCCAATACCTGCTACTACCCCTGGTATCCTTAGCCCATACGATCAACTCTTCAATAATCCAAACTTATGACTCTTCTTTGAATCCCACTATATCTACAGTCTTGGCAATCTGCACAATCTCATGAGCACCGTCATACCCAATGTATGGGAATGGCTCTGTCCGAGAAAATAAACTCTACGCGCCCACTCTCTAATTACAATTCTGCAGCCTTATTACATTCCGTCTGCAGCATTTCAGCGCCACCTTGTTTCTGGTTCCACACTGACACCCTCTCTCCCGGTCCCTCAGCTTCCTCTGGGATTCACTATTCTGCACCGCCAGCTGGAACCTCATGGTGTTCCAGTCCAACCACTCTCACCCCTCTACCCCAGGCCCTGCCTCCAAGGAATAAAACCCAACACGTCCGCTGTTCCCAAACGTGGGTTGTTTGTGAGATACATTGCCTTTACAGACATATTTCCTAACTTCAACCCTGCCCAGGAGGCTTTGGCTTTTGTTATCAGTCAATAACCAGCTGTTTCCTGGTCCTCAGAGTACCCTTGCAAAATACTCACTGTTTTCCTCAAAAGTGTTTCCTAATGGTGTGCAAGTATATGTTCAATCAACACAGCTCTTTGACAAACAAACCAAAATAAGCCCTGATTTTCAAACTGCAAAGACTCCCACTGTGGCCCATATCAAGGTACCAATGTGACATCACTAAATACACAGTGAGGAAGTCGCACACCTTTCTGGGTATTTCCCTCAGATCCAACATTGTTTCTGTTCTTAGGAAGAATAGATAAAAATAACCTAAAGAGCAGAGATATTAAATTTAGTAAAATAGTTAGGAAGCGAAGAATGTTGAGTATTTATTGCCTTAGTTTTAATATAATTTAACTGTAAATTTATGTAAGTTACATTGTAATAATGACCTTGCTTAACAATGACTTGCAAAATTCCTGCAATTTAGCAGTTAGCTCCTCTAGCCTGTGCCAGCAGAGCACTGATTTGCCCATTGCAAACCTTCATTTTTTTGGCCAATGATCCTGCTTCATACTTTACTGAGAAAACAGACTGTCCGTTATGTCCTCAATTTCTTGTCCGCATATCTACAAATTTCTCTACAGTTCTACTCACTGTGACCTTGCTTCCAATTGTCTCACAAGTGTCCTTTACCTTAGTTATTATGATTACCCCCCACTAACTCCAGAACTACATGTCCTTGGCACTCCCTCTCTCTCCTGCATTCCCAAATGCTCTCTTTCTCTCTCTCCTCACTCCCTCTTTATAAACACATTCAAGATCCCCATCAATGAAATTAAAAATATCTCTTGACCCTAACCCTGTGTCTACCTCTAGCCATCTGCATTTTTTCATATTTGTATATCATTTTTATCAGAAATTCCACAGGAAGAACAGTTTTTATTAGCAATTTCTTTCGCCTCATCCTTGTTCCTTGCTTTTTTTTTTTTTTTTCTGAAATCTGATGACATTACCATGGAAGAAAAAAGCATGAATCACTTTTAAAATGTTAAATTTCAAAGATATTTTTTCAGGTCTGTTAGCTTTTTTAAAAATATTTTTTTAAATTCTTTCAACATTAGTCCTAGCTGGTTTGGTTCACTGGATAGATAGAGCATCAGCCTGGGACTGAAGGGTTTACCTTAAACCTTGGTTGCAGGCACATCTCCAGTAGGGAGTGTGCAGGAGGCAGCTGATCAATGCTTCTCTCTCATTGATGTTTCTAACTCTCTGTCCCTCTCCCTTCCTCTCTGTAAAAAAATCAATAAAATATATATTTTAAAAAAAATTCTTTCAACATTAGACCCTTCCCTCTTAAACTGTCTTTCCTCCAACTACCATCTGGCCTTTTGCAAGCTCCAAACCTGTGGAAGAATGGGCAGGGCATCCTTTATGAGTATTTCTGCAAGAACCACCTAAACAAACTGGCCCCCATGCAGCTGGAAGGATGCTGACCAGGAACACTAAATATTTGCCGCAACTGAGACCAGGAGAGCCTTAGCCTTCACAGACGTAGGGAGGAGAGGAGCTTTCCCTGTTACCGTGAGAGGGATGACCACTTGCCAAACCCACTGGCCCCTATGTTTATTCTCACTTATGGAATCGCTGCTGCTTGTTGTATCCCAGCAGTTGGACCTGAGACCCAAATACCTAGGCAGAAAGAAAATAACACCATGTAAGGCAGCGGTTCTCAACCTGTGGGTCGCAACCCCTTTGGCGGTGGAACGACCGACCGTTCCACAGGGTTCACCTAAGACCATCCTGCATATCAGATATTTGCATTATGATTCATAACAGTTGCAACATTACAGTTATAAAGTAGCAACAAAAACAATTTTATGGTTGGGTCACAACATGAGGAACTGTATTTAAAGGGCCAGGAGGTTGAGAACCACTGATGTAAGGGGACGCAGAAGAAGGGGGAAGATTTTCAGAACACTCAAAGCAGGTGACTGCTATTGGAATAGAACAAAGGTGGAGGCAAAATCCCAGCTTGAATAAAAAATAAGATCACTCAAGCAGAATCAAACTAAATATTTGTGTATATACACACACATGTGCACACACTGGACAATGCATGTTTCCAAAACATTGCCTTGTCCCCATATTAGTTCATTAGCTCAGTGTTTCTCTTCTAAACCCAACCCAAGGGATATCTCAGAAGGGACAGGGATGGTGGTGGATCCTGGAAACTATTATGAAAACTGTGAAAAACCCTGAAAAAGATAAAAAGTATTTATTTAGGTTGTAGCATCAGAGAATGCCAGCAACTTCAAATTGTGGAGAGCGGCTATAGTGTTTGGACAGGTTCAAGCCTCGGACTAATGAGCGGGCACAGTCCTTTCATGGCCACGTGCAAGTCCCAGCTTGGAGGGCAGAGCACTCCCAGCACAATTATAGCCAACAGCGGTAGTTGTAAGCTTGAACCTATGGTCTGAACACGTGGCCCCATGTGTCTGAGTGATGTGGGCTTGACAGAGTTCAGGTGCATGTAACTCAGTGGGATCGAAACCCACGAGAATGCTGTAAACATCTTGACCACGCCCTTACTTTGCCTCATGGAATGTGGCTATAAAATAAAAACTCAGCTTCCAGGCTGTGGTGCTGCCTCCATCAGAAAGGGCCGCGTCCCCCAGAGACCCAGCTTTCATTCTCTCGTGTCTTTTCTCAAACCTTCACTGCCCCCACTCGGGCTCACCGAACCTGCCTAAGCTGGCGTGGCACATAAGGCACCCAATGTGGGGCTGAGTATGCCACGGCCGTGCCAGCTTGCCACATCAAATAAGAGAGGACCACTTAGCACAGGCTAACATGAATGGCAAAGGCCAGAAAGGTAACAGTAAATGCTCCCAAAAACTAGAAAGTAGGATAGTACTAAGTGTTATCAGGAGGGAAATACTGGTCTAGAGAATAATCTAGCAGGTTTAATGAATTCAAGTATTTAAATACCAGTGACTATTCAATTCTGCCTCTGAATATATCAGGGCGCCACAGGATAGAGTTGTCCAGTTGGTGCACGGTGAAATTTCAGAAGGCATCTTTCACAAGGGTAATGAGAAGGTGTGCTACGTATGAAATTGCCCGAGTCTTATAGATGTACACAGTTGAAACAAATGTTAAAAGACAGGATGAGTGAAAAATCTTTTGATATAGACACATAATTAACTGAAATTGATTGTTATATGCATTCATAATAAAAGGATAAAATACTAGAAATATTTTGTCTAACGTCTGTTTTCAATAAAATTCATCTATTATAATTACAAATATTAAAAAGTGCACAGAGACAAAAAATATTTTTTCAGACAGATACATCATACACAAAATCACATAGTTTCTTAAACTATTTGGCCTTGACCTATCAATGGGAATTTTTCCCCTGACCTCTCATAATTCAATATCTGGAATCCAGAAAAATGGCTGTTTCCATCTGTTCCACTCAGAGTGATCAATATTTAGTTAAGTTCATGCATAATAATGAATCTGTATCTCCCAGAACGTGCTTTGTGAAATTTCGGCATATAATTTGGTCCAAGAGCAGGACCTTGACAGAGGGTATCTGCATTTTCATTTTATTTTACAAGGGATGTGGGAATGCTGACTACCCACTTTTTACTTTTCTTCCCATATTATTGCTTTGCAAAGGGAAGCATTCTGCCACAGTGAAATAGACATGTGTTCAAAAAACTCTCCCTTTAGACCCAAACATGGGCTAACTTCAATAAATGAAAGTGGCATAGTTTATAGAATTGGTTTCTCACTAAGTATGTGAGTTAAATTAGCTTTTTAGAGGCCTTCAGAATTTTAAGGGAAGCAAAAGAAAAAGCATTCTTCCAGCATCAAGAAAACTCTTTACCACAGATAATTGCCCCATTTAATTTGCATTTCAATGCATACCAAACTGACAAATAGCAATACTCAGGAGGACAACCATGGAAGACTTCCTATCAAAGTAATAAGGTGATAGGTGAACTACATGGAGAGGAAGAAGGGCTAGTGGAATTACTACAGTCTATGTGTTGGCTGAAAATTCCCAAGTTCAAGTTATCAACCTTTATTCCTGCCTCACTACCTGTGTCTCTTCTGCCAGCAATAAAAGGAAAAAAAAAAAATTCCAGACAGCCTAAGAAATCAACCAACCAACCTCATTATTGATGGCGTCAGGTGGTAGATCAATGCCAGAAGAAAATCAATGTTAAAAATATTTTTCAGTAGTGCATACAGATGAAGAGCCTCCGCAGCATTTCTTGATGAAAACCACAAAAGTCTGCAGCCACCCCGAGAGGCATGGCTTCATAGGAGGCAGGAACTCATCTCATTATCTGGTGCTCCAGAGATACTCCTTTGCCCCATAGTATTTCCTGTGCTGTGAAAGGTTTGCCACAGTTTGCTAGGAAAAGAAAACAAAACAAACATGGGAGGGTCCACTGAAAGGAAAATGTAGTTTCTCACCCAGTGTTTTGCTTTAAGGATAGTCTCTCTATATAGGGCTGTTTAATAAGTTTAAACATTAGAAAGTTTAAGAGTTGAAAAGCATGTCAAAAACTGAAGAGCATGTCAGTTCTTCATTTGAAAAGAGTATGTAAAAATAATTGCCATTATATAGAAAGTTAAACTTCTAGAAAAAATTCCATGTCAGAGGATGCTTACTTAAGAAAGGGAGAAGTGTCAAGCTGGTAGGCTCAGTGGTTGAGCAACGACCTATGAACCAGGAGGTCACGGTTGAATTCCAGGACAGGGCACATGCCTGGGTTACGAGCTGGATCCCCAGTGTGGAGCATGCAGGAGGCAGCCAATCAATGATTCTTTCTCATTGATGTTTTTATCTTTCTCTCCCTCTCCCTTCCTCTCTCTGAAATCAAGAAAAACATTTTTAAAAATGGAAGATAGTGAAACAATTTTCAAGAATCATCCTGATGTATAGCTTCAAGTAGCAAAACACCCTTACACGTGACAATTTTCTGTCTAAATCATAGACCAGATCAGATCAGAGAACTCTCCTGCCTGAAGAAGTTGTCAGACTGAACATTACTCTGAGGTGAAATGGGGAGTTGGTAAAAAGGTATCACTAGAGCCAGGTTTACTCTGTGGTTAATAAAATGTAACTTTAATTCTCATTTATACAGGTGTCTTCCAATTCTCTGAAAAGGGCTCTAAAAATCTCATACCCATTTTCCTAAGGAGGGTCTCCCAAGATTGTTTAAGCTGGAGACGTAAAACTTGTACCTATGCACGGGTGCTACCCAGTAGAAGTCCACGGAGATGAGCACGCTCTGAGTAAATAGAGGGGTAGCTATTATTCTACCAGGATGGTATCCTCATTCGCAGAGAAAAACTTATCTTCTGGAGACAGGCTATATGACCTTCAGCAAGGAGAGGGAAAGCAGAATCTCACTTCAGGGGAAAACAATAGAGAATTCTTAATTCACCTTCATTTACCTTCTCAGAGAAAATGAAATACAGTTTACTAAGTATGGTTACTGTAAGCAATTTGTAAACTGCATAACGTCTGATCCCATCGGCTCTTACTCTAAAATATTTCTAGAAGATTTTCTCTTATCATCTCTACCACTGTCATTCTGCTCCAAGCCATTGTCCTTTCTTGCCCTTTACTTCAGCAGTCTCCTAACTACGTCTACCCTTCACCCCATAGCATTGCTTATTCTCTGCAAGGCATTCACAGTGATCTTTTTACTTCAGCAGTCCCCTAACTACGTCTACCCTTCACCTCCCCATATCGTTGCTTATTCTCTGCAAGGCATTCACAGTGATCTTTTTTGAAACAGAAATCAGATTATGTCATTCTCTGCTCAGACTAAAATACAATCCTAAAATTGGCCCAAACAGTCCTTTGTGATCTTCATTCCTACCTCACTCCTCTATCATCTTTCTGCCTGACTTTTCTGCTCCAGCAATACTGGCCTCCTTGGTGCTCTGTGACCATATCAGGCACACTTCTACCTCTCCACCTGCTGTGCTCTCCAGATATCCACAGGGGTCATTTACTTCCTCCTTCAGGTTTGACTCACATCTTACCTTTTTACCATACACTGGCCACAATGTCTAAAAATGCAGCTTCTCCTTCAACATTGCCTATCTCTCTTCTCTGATTTATCCACATT
>NW_006383008.1:811111-816792 GCF_000327345.1 Myotis davidii
ATGAAGTGGGCGGGCATCGGGAGGCCACTATGGCACGGGGCAAGCACTATGGGCAGTCTATCTGAAGTGTACCCGGCGTATAAGACGACCCCCCACTTGGAGGCATATTTTTCAGGGCCAAAAAATCGTCTTATACGCCGGCAAATACGGTAAGTAAGCTAATGAGCAGCAGAACAATACATGTGAGACTCTCAATTAGCTTCCTATTGTCTTCAGTATAAATTTAAAGTCCTTGCCCTTGACCAGCATGACTCAGTGGTTTCACCAGAGTCTCGGGTTCAATTCCCTGTCAAAGGCACGTACCTGGGTTGCAGGTTTGACCCCAGCCCCACCCTGGTCAGGGTGTGTGGGGGAGGCAACCAATCAATGTGTCTCTCTCACGTTGATGGATGTTTCTATCTCTCCTCTTTCTCTCTCTCCCCCTTCCCACTCCCTTCCACCTTCTCTGAAAATCAATGGCGGGGGGAGGGGGAGAAAGGGGAGGGACGGGGGATCCTTGTGTGAAGATGAACAAAAAAAAAACCAAAAACAAACAAAAAATTTAAAGTCCTTGGCAAGGCATAAAACTCCTTCATAATGTGTCCTCAACTGGTTTTTCCAGACTCATTGCTTAGCATTCCCCTCTATGCTCTGTCAACCAGTCGGATAAACTATCTATCCATTATTTCCTTAACACACCAGGTACTTTCATGCCTCATTCTCTTCTTCACACTGTGCCATCTCTCTGGAAAGTCTCCTTTTAGCTTCTCTTCCTTCTTTCCTTAGCTAACCATGCACATCTCTAGAGACCTAATTCCACTGCCTTTCCCTCTGTAAAGCTGTCTGTGACTCTCCTACGCAGAATTAATTAATCCCCGCACAGTGCTCCCAGAGTAGATTTTATGTGTCTCTTTTAAAACAATCAAATCATATCACAGTTATTTATTATCCCAGCATGGAATACAGTGTTTGACACATAATAAATATTTGCTGAATAAATCAATTACATAGGAGCTCCATTTTATGCCCAAGACATCAGGTTAATCCACAATGTTTTGCCACTGACTTTTTACCAACTTGGTCATTACCATACTATTGCGATTATTAATCATTAATATCCATTAAGCACTTACTAAGTGCCTTTTACTGTTTCAAACACAAATATGATTTTATATCATCATCATAAGTGCTTTCTTTATACCTCTTAGTGATATTTGAGGAAACTGAGCCATGAGATGGTTAGTAAAGGTCTGCTTCCTTAAAAACATGCTTTTGGCCTTAAAACTGTAGTATTTCTGAGAAATGGCTTATCCAGGAAGCCTGTGTAGAGTGAAAAAAATATCCAAATTATCCAAACATGTCACATCTTTCACTTCCTGAGTGTCATTAGTAGAACACATCTTCACAAGGTATATAGACCTCATTGGATTAAAGAACATTAGACTAAATAGTGGTCCATTAAAAATATATGGCCAAAAATGAATATAAATTCCTGAAGATTTATGGAATTAACCAATGTAATACTACATACTTTAATAAATGATGAAAGAATGAAAAATGTGTTACCTGTTAGTAGAAATTTTCATAAAAGAAATTTCCTCCTCCACACACTCACACACACAACAATTATCTCTAAAAAGAGTGATGATTTTATCACTATACCCATCAAAGCCTCTTGCTAGTCATCACCACTTTAGTTGTTCTCATTAATCTCAAGTAACTTTTTAAAAGGCAGGATTAAGAAAAATACAAAATGAAATTAGCACATCAAACAGGATGATATATTTATAAGGGATTACTTTCTTTAGGGAATTGTACAATAAAATAGAACATTATCACTTATAGTTCAAAAATACTCTTACACTTTAATCCAATTTTAAGAGGTAACAAAATTAGATTTTAAAAATTAGCTGAGCCTGGCCAGCGTGGCATAGTGAGTGACCATTGACCTATCAACCAGGAGGTCATGGTTTGATTCCTTGTCAGGGTACATACCTGGATTGTGGGCTCGATACCCCCTCTCTTGTGGGGTGTGCAGGAGGCAGCCAATCAATGATTCTCTCTTATCATTGATCTTCTCTCTCTCTCTCTCTCTCTCTCCCCCCCTTCCTCTCTGAAATCAGTAAAAATATATTTAAGAAAATAATAAAAGATAAAATAAAAAGCTAGCTAAAATTCTAGTTTCTAGTCCAGCATGCAACTTGGAAGTCATCACTTTGTCCTAACAACAAATAAAGAGCTGACTAAACTTAAAAATGAAGAACCCTTCTTAGTTGCGTCAGAGAGGTAAGGTCACAGAGCAAACTGCTGCCCCCCAAAATGAAGAGACAGACGAATAGTGAGAATCACAGCTTACTGTAGCAGAAACCCATTAGAAGAAAACCTTTGCAGGACACAGTATCAGGATAGAAAAACCTAAACCTTAATTTACAAATTGCTATTATAAGTTGTTATTACAAGACAAGTTATTACAAGACAAGTAATTATAAGTGTTGGAGAGATCATGGTACATCCAGACAGTAGAATGCTGTTCAGTGTTCAAAATAAGTGAGCTATTGAGCCATGAAAAGGGATGGAGGAAACTTGAATACATATTATTAACTTAAAGAAGTCAACCTAAAAAAGGCTACATACTTTATGATTCCAGCTATATGACATTCTGGAAGATGCTAAACTATGAAGATAGTAAAAGGATTAGCAGTTTCCAGTGGTTAGGAGTTAGGGAGGGATGAATAGGTACAACAGATAGAATATTATGGGAATGAAACTACTCCACATGATTTTATAATAGTGGATACATTTCACTGCACATTTTTTAAATCCCATTGAAACATAAAACATCAGGAGTAAACTCTGTGAACTACCAACTTGCGTGATAATGATGTGTCTATGTGGGTCCACTGATTTTAACAAATGTACCACTCCAATCAGAGATTTTGATAGTGAGGTAGGCTGTGCATATGTTGGGGGATAGAGAGTATATGGAAAAATGATATACCTTCCACTCATTTTTCCTCTGAACTTTAAACTGCTCTATATACAGTCTATCTTTTTAAAGCTAGAACTTCAGCACCCATTTCTATCTATAAAATTTACAGTTTTTACATTAAAGCTATCTACCTGTTTTTAAAAAAATAAGCAAAAGAAATGGCTATAAAGGCAGTCTTCCTATATCAATTAGTTCATACTATTATTAAAATGTTTTGTTTAGGAATAAATCTCTTTTACAATAACTACTTACCTGTTGCCCTCTTTGAACCAGGACTCTATCTCCCTCTTCGAGTTTGACAAAATACATTTAAAAGAATAAGCTTTGCTTCTCTTCAACCTCTATTCAAGTGCCTTTACAAATATTATTAATAGGACGAAAGAAAAACTTGTGTATCTTTCAAATTCTTAACTGTTGAAAAGATAAAATTTCAGATCCCTCTTAATGGCACAAAATGGGTAGGCATCACCTTTCTGGAGTGTATGGATTTTGGTTTATGTCATAAAAGATGACTTTTCCTTGATTGAGGTAAAAGGTAGAACTAGGAGATGAACTCCTGGGTAATTCTATAGATAAACACTTTCAGAAGAACTGTTAATGTAATTTTCTGATGAAAACCTAGGCCTCGGCTTTTTTTTAAGCCTTCTAATCAAAGTCATCTGAAAACTTCTGGAAAATGAATCTGGAAGATTGAGAAAAATTGCAGGAGATTTAACAGGAACATGGCTATTGAAAAAGATGTAAAATTATTCTTCTACCTGTTCTTACCAATCTGCCTTGCACAGTGCCTCAGATAAGGATTTTCAATCCATACTAATAAACAGGGAAGTACTCTTTAGCATGACTCAGTTCGAAGTATAGGACTAAGCCCAAAATTCTGTCTACATTCCTTTGTGGTAGAATTTCAATTCAAACACTCTTCTTTAGGAAAAGTTGTGGCTACTATGATTTAAAATTTCTGTTGTGAGACAGATATGTTTGTAGCAAGTAATATTTATTTTACTAATGTAAACCTTGTCTTCCCAATCACCTCCACTACCACTAGCACCCAAATTTTTTATTTTAAAGTGATAATCATTTGTGAAGCACAAATGACATGGCAGCACAAATGTAGAAGTTATATTTCTTCCACTGTATTTCTTTCTATGTGCAGAGCTCATTTATTCCATAAAACACAAATTAACCATAAAAATAAGTGACAAGAGTTTCTTTGCATAGTTATTCATTTTAAATACACACACACACACACACACACGCACACACACACACACAGCAAAACAGCATCAAAATCAATGTTTCATTTGAACAACTTTCTAGAGACCCTAAGGAATCCAATGCACTGCAATTTGAAGAAATCTTCACTCTCACATTGGAGAACTACTTATGAAGGAGTACAAGAATTGTAAAGAATTAAAGTTGGTCATCATGAGAATAAATAGACAACTACAAGAATTTCCTTTGATTCTCTAGATCCAACTAGGACAGTGGTTCTCAATCTTCCTAATGTCACGACCCTTTAATACAGTTCCTCATGTTGTGGTGACCCCCAAGCTCATTGTTACAAATTGAACATAATTAAAGCACAGTGATTAATCACAAAAACAATATGTAATTATACATGTGTTTTCCGATGGTCTTAGGTGACCCCTGTAAAAGGGTCATTTGACCCCACAAAGGGGTTGCGACCCACAAGTTGAGAACCGCTGAATTAGGACATCCCTAGTGATCCTAAAGAGAGTTGATCAGACCACAAAATATCTAGTTAGGTCTGGACATGTGCTATTGGCTTAATATAACACAATGCCTTATTTTTTTTAATAATACTTTATATAATTTTACCCCCCTCCTCCCATATTGATTGTTTTAGCAGCTATGGCATACCTAGTTCATTTTTGTTTATATTTAGTGAAAGAGGTACCACTAGAGTGGGCTGTCTTTTAGAAAGTCTTATCTCTGATCACAATGAACTCATTGACATGTCCAATCTCATTATAATCTAAAATGATATTTATGACTTGTGTCCTATCACTGGTATTTCTTTTTGATGCTACTTATTTCCACAACTACAAAATATGGCAATTAAAGTGGTTATGGGATATATAAGGAATGATGCAAGTTATAGCGCAAAATGTAAAGATTACAGCTTTAATAAGTGAATACTTTAGGAAAAGATGCAATATATATTTTGATAACTTCACCAAGAAAAGACATTTCAACATTATTTTTGTTTACATTAAGTGTCAGTCATTAAAATTCATTAATGATTACAAAATCATTTACCAGATTCCCAATAGTTTCACCAGGGAAAAGAAAAATTACCATCTGCAAGCTCCTAGAATAGGAAAATCTCATTTGCAAAGCAACAGGAGAAATGTTTATTTGGTAGGAATGATTAAAAGCAATATTAAATATTCATCAACTGCTCCATTTCATCCCTTCCTCTTCCTTTATTCTGTTAACAACACTGACAGATAAGGGATAACACTTTCATAACCAAATATGAGCAGAAGTATACCTAACCTCACAGTCAAGAAGCTAGAACAGAGTCTAAGAGCTGAAAATTCTGTATGGATAGATACTACAAAAATTAATCTTGTATGTCATGACAGAGTATTTCCCCTTTTTAAACAGAAAATATTTTTTTTGCGATATATTAAGTTTTGGATTTTATTTTATTTTTGTTTAATTTTTTCCTATCAATTCTATAGCAGAC
>NW_006383008.1:817231-834012 GCF_000327345.1 Myotis davidii
TTTTAATGGGATGAAGAAAAGTAGGAAAATCAAGTAGGAACAAAAGAAGGATGGTTGTCTTCAGAAGACCACATCTGTGGCCGGAACTATCTAGATTCAGCTATTGGATTGCTCCAGTATTCTTTGTCTCTTTCCTTTTATCATCTCTTTCCTACAACTATTTTGTTGCTACTTCTCTATTTTTTTTGTAGCAAAATCATTCTGGATGTTGAAATTTGTAATGGATCTGCAAAGATACTAAAGTCATTGCCCCTTTGGGCTTGGATTTTGCTGTGAATTAAATCACTGGTCTAAAAATGCTTCCTTTCATTTCATTTTCCATACACCACGGACTTTCTTGCCGTTTTCTTCAGCATATTTTTTTTAGAAAAATTGTAATTATTAAGTTGATTTCTGCAGTCATAATGGAGAAAAGCACCACAACCATGTAGACTATGTGCCTAAATTCAGTTTAAGTTTATAACGATGAACTTTATGGGCTCCCATACTGGTGCCCCCCAGACCTACAACATTTCACTTGTCCATTCACTAGTCCGCTTTCCTGGTGACTATTCTGTCACTTCTTTTCCCAAACCTCCAACACCTCCTCCCCCATTTTCACTTTCAGGCAAAACCTGTGCTTTCAATTTCACTGAGAAAATAGAAGCAGACAGAAGATAACTTCCTTAAGCTCCAACTTACCATATCTACCCAGCCACCAAGATCTATACTCATGCATTTGCCTTTCTTCCTGTTACAATAGGCAGACTCCCAGGGCTGCTAAGGCTATCACCTCTACTTTTGCATGAGCCCTCAGAATTTATTGTTTCTTTGGGCAGATTGTTCCCAGGAATTTTCCCCTTTGATCTTCATCAATTTTCATTTTTTGCCTCAGCCATATAAACATGCTGATTTCTTTCATTAAAAAAAAAAATAAAACTGTTCTTAGCTCTATATTCCCTGTAATTATTTTCTTTAATTCGTAGCAAAAGTTCTCCAAAAAAATGGTCTGTAATCCTTTAAAATTTTTTCTTCTCTAATTTTTCTCTTAAGACCATTCTACTCATGTTTTTTCCTTCACCACTATACCAAAATGGTCTTACATGTCATAGATGATGTCCACAATGAGAAATCTTGATTCTCACTTACTTTAGTCATCACAAGCATTTTTCTTTTTCAAATTAGTGGGTTGTTTTTTGTTTTTTTTAGATACAAACCCAAAAATGGAATTGATGGGTTGTATGGTAGTTTTATTGTTAAATTTTTGAGGAATCTCCATACTGCTTTTTATAGTAGCCACACCACATCACAAGCATTTAAATAAGTAAGTCTCTGGCCTGGCTGGTGTTGCTCAGTGATTGAGCATAGACCTATGAACCAGGAGGTCATGGTTCGATTCCTGGTCAGGTCATCTGCCTTGGTTGCAGGCTCTGTTCCCAGTGTGGAGGTGTGCAGGAGGCAACTATTCTCTCTCATCATTGATATTTCTATCTCTCTCTCCCTCTCCCTTCCTCTCTGAAGTCAATAAAAATATATTTTAAAATAAGTACATACTAGTAAATTAGTAAGTACCTCTTTCATATTTAACACACTGTTTACACTTGGTCTTCCTCTAGCCTCAATGGTGGCTCCTTCTCATTCACTTTGCTGGTTCCCTTCTCCCCAACATTTGATGATGAAGTGTACCAGAGTTCAACCTTTGCTCCTCTCTTCTTGCCTCTAGCCACATTCATTTTCTTGGAAGTCTCATTCAGTATCTTTGAAAATCTCACCCAGGCTTCAACTACCATCTACATACAGGTGATTGCCATATTTTATCTTCAGCGCAGACTTCTTTCATGAATTCCAGACTCCTATATCCAACTATCTAAATAGTGTCTTCACTTGGATGTCTTTTAGGAATTTCAAATTTAAAATATCCTAAATTGATTCTTCATATTTTCCTTAAATCTACTTTACTCACAACCTTCCCCTAACAACTCCATCCTTCTGATTGTTCAGATACTGGAAGTCATGTTTAACTCTCCTCTTTCCTTCACACACCAAATCCATTCACCAGAAAATTCTGATTTTTATCTCTCTGACCAGCCTCACAACTGATCTCCCTGACTCTTCCCTGTTTTCTTACAGCCTCTTTCCAATGCAGCAGCCAATGGGATTCTTCTAATGCTGGAGTTAAATCTGTCACTCTCTCTTCAAACTCTCATGATTTTACATCTGTTCTCTAGTAAGAGCCAGTAGTCTACAGGGTCCTATATGATCCAGTCCCTGTATCTCTGTGACTTCCTATTCTCTCATGTTCTTCTTGTTCACTCTGTTCCAACCCTACTGTCACCCTGCTGCTCCTTGCAGGGTAACATAACAGGTTTAGAGCCTTGGCTTTGCTGTTCCCACTGCCTATAATGGTCATCCTTGGGTACTGCATGCCTTTTTCTTTTTTTTCTTGTTACCAACTTCAAATGACTCCCACTCAATGACCCCTACCCTGACTTACTTATTTAAAATTGTCACCTGCCTCCCATCTGTTTTCTCCTATGCCCCCATTCCACAGCCCTGCTTCACTTATGCTTTTATTTCATAGAATGCATTATCTAATATACTATTTTAATTTAATTGCTAGTATTTATTATTACATTACTCTTAGTAGTAGTATGTTAGAATATAATCGCCACAAAAGCAGTTATCTTTGGTCTGAAGCCGTGCACTACTAAACAACTGGGATATACCTTCTGAGAAATATGGCATTAGGTAATTTCATCCTCGTGCAAACATACTAGACTGCACTTACACAAAAAACCCGGCTAGTATAGCCTACTACACACCTAGACTATATGGCATACTACCGTCATAAAAGTGGTCTTATATGACGCTGAGCAAAACATCATCATATATAGCCCATGGCTATACTTTTGTATCACTACTCTTTGGTAGTAGATTCTTAATAAATATTTCTTTAATGAACACATAATGCATACTTATAATCCGAGAAGAATTATTTCCAAGTAAAACTCAAGAAAACAAAAGGAAAGAACTAGAGATAGAAAAAGATTAGGAGTAGGTCAACTTTTTTTCAAAAGATGCCGTGGCTGGTTTGGCTCAGTGGATAGACCATTGGACTGCAGACGGAAGGGTCCAGGTTGGATTCCGGTCAAGGGCACATGCCCAAGTTGCGAGCTCTATCTCCATTGGGAGGGCGTGCAGGAGGTGGCCAATCAATGATTCTCATCATTGATGTTTTTATCTCTCTCTCCCTTCTTCTTTGAAATCAATAAAAATATATTTTTTTAAAAAAGAGTTCAGAAATAAATGAAAATTGAGAGAAAGAAAACAAGAAGGACAGAAGTTAAAGCTGGGAAATATCTGTAGAACTAATGAAAAGGATAAGTTGGTTTGCAGTAATTTTTAAATTGGATAAAATAATTTTAATGTTGGTATAATTTCTTAAAAATAATTTTTCATATTAATATAGATATTAGTATACATTAATATAGAGTACATGTTAATATATGATAATTAATATACATACATTAATTATAGAATATGAGTAGTATTTAGTTAATATATAAAAATACATTATATTAACACATATATTATATGCAAAACTGTCCTGTATTTTTCTCCATTACATTTGTTGCTGGTATGTAAACAAAGCCGGCCAATAAACTGGTTTGCAGTATTACCAACTGTACTTTAATTATCTCAAAAAATATACATCCATTTCCCTACTTCCTTGAGAATGACACTTCCTAAAGGTCAAATTCTGCAATTTTTTTTTACCCATAATATATACAGATATGCCTGCTTCCCTTGATAAGTTTGATTTCTGTTTTACATGGGTGCCTACCTGACATTGTTATGGAAAAGGGGTCCTTTCATTTCTGACTACATACTAGTCAGTCGAATGCTAGAGTTTTCCGACACTTGGAAACCATGATATATAATTTTTGAAAACACACGCCTGTGGTCCTAATGCATTTCCCCCATGGTATTTAGAATTGCTCTACTACCACTTGCTCAAATTCATTTCTGTAATCTCTATCTCCATTTTCTATTCAATTCACCAATATTTTGCTTCCCAACTCCTCCTCCTACCCAAGCCTATGAGTTAGTTGGTTGTATTCTAGTCTGGTAAACATTCAAGTTAATCAACAGTACCATTATTCTCCTGATCACTCAGGCTCAACTTTTTTTTTTTTAATATATTTTATTGATTTTTTACAGAGAGGAAGGGAGAGAGATAGAGAGTTAGAAACATCGATGAGAGAGAGACATCGATCAGCTGCCTCCTGCACATCTCCCGCCGGGGATGTGCCCGCAACCCAGGTACATGCCCCTGACCGGAATCGAACCTGGGACCTTTCAGTCCGCAGGCGGACGCTCCATCCACTGAGCCAAACCTGTTTCGGCAGGCTCAACTTTTTTAGAGGCATTCATGACATTGTCCTTTGTCGTGAGCCTTATCCATTAATAAATTTGTTTCTAATCATTTCATTGGGTTGTTTCTTTTTTCTTTTCTTTCTTTCTTTTTGTTTTTTTCTAAATCTTACTCCTACTACTCTATATTTACTTTGTTAATCATATCAACCCTCTGGTTCATGTCATCTTGCCTCATATCTAGACTTTGAACATAATCTTCTAAATAAGTTCATCCTTGATCTTAGGTTCTTCCTTCTCTAAAAAGTTCTCACAACCAGATTGTTCTTCTCAGATGACTACAATCATAAATTTACATAATGATATTAAAATTTCAATGTTTTTACCTAGCATGATATAATATCAGCTTCTCCAGACTAGCATAAAGGCTTTTTAAAGTCAGAGCTCTTTATCAAACATATAAATGCATAATTATATGTATATACTAGAAGCCCGTGCATGGATTCATGCACCTTGAAAGAAATTGTGGGGCACGAGGCTGCGGTGGGCATAGAGGCAGGTCTCGACCCATCCTCCGTGCCCCCTCCTGACCCCCCTGCTATGGCCCCAATCTCTTGTCTGCCGGCAGCCTCACTCCAGTCGCCACAGCTCCCACACGCTGACGGTGCTGGCCCCGTTCACACCCGCTGTTGGTGCAGAGTGATTGGGGCCTGCATCAGCAGTGGGTGTGAGCGGGGACAGCGATGTCAGTGGGTGTGAGTGGTGGCTGCTGGTCCCAATCACTCCTCAGGAGCAAGGGGAGATGGAGAAGCCCTTAGGTGCAATTAGAAGCCCTCAGGTGCAGGTGCTGGGGCTGGCACCAGCAGTGGGTGTGAGCGGTAGCTCTGGTGTTGGCAGAGGGTGGGAGCAGGGATGGTGCCGGCAGCAGGTGTGAACACCGAATGGGACTGCCGTATGTGGGAGCCAAGAATTTTCAGTAACCACCAGAGGCTTGCCAGTATGACAGCGACTAGCGCCCCGCCTTGGTCTGGTGCCCCTGCTAACCTGCTCCACCATCCCACAGTGGCCAATGCCCACCATGTTCCACTCTCTGCCGCCTGCTGCCAACTAGGATTTTATATATATAGCATCCCCTGGTGGTCAATACACATCATAGAGACCGACTGTTCGGTTTTTTGGTTGTTTTGCCATTCAGTCTATTTGCATATTAGGATTTTATATATATAGATTATGCTTTGGTTGAACAGCCAACCAGATACTTATTATATTAGACTTTTATTATATAGGATAATACTAGTATACATAATGTATTATGTAATATATTATTAGTATATATAATATCCTATGATCTACTGTATAATATAATATATATGTATAACTATATAGGTGAGTACATGTGTATGTGTGTGTATGTGAAAAATTTCATTATGTGCCAAAAGCATTGTGTACCAAATTATGTATCAGACATATTATGAGCACTGCAGTTTATCCCAGGCACCTGGGATGCAAGGTTGGTTCAACATTCATAATGTAGCAATGTAATTCAATGACAATCAATTTCAGTAGATTGGAAAAAAATATTATCTCAGTAGATGCAGAAAGTAATTTTTAAATTTCAACATCTATGATAAAAATGTTCAGAATTTTAGAAATAGAAGGAAATTTCTTCAGCCTGAAAAAATGTTCCTATTAGAAACCTACAGCTAACTTACAGAAAATCATATTTATTAAAGATAGAATGCTTGTCCAAAAAATCAAAAATATTTTGATGATGTCCATTTACACCACTTCTATTCAAAACTGTATTGGAAATCATAGTCAATGCAATAAAGAAAAAAATAAAAGACATTTTGATTCAAAAGGGACAAATATGTTTTTTTCAAACTCACAGACAACATGATAATTCACATAGAAAAGTCTATAGAATCTAGAAAAGAGCTATAGAACTAATAGGTGAGTTTATCCAGGGTGCAGTTTATGAGGTCAAATTTTAAAAATCAGTAGAATTTCCTTGTAGTAGCAATAAATAGTTAAAAATTGAAATAAAGAATGCCATTATAAATAGTATCAGAAAACATTAAGTACTAGAGTTATATTTACAAAAAATATGTGTAAGATTAAATTTCTAAACTTTTTTGAGTTAAATCAAAGAAGACATAAAAGGATTTTATGGATAAGAAGACTCAATATTGAGATATGAATCCTTTACAAATTTATGTAACCTTCATGCAATTCTGAACAAAATCCCCATTCTTTGTAAAAATGGACTTCTAAAATGCTTTTTAAAAAAAAGGATCTAGAAAAATAAAAACAATTGTGGGGGGAAATGTTGAAGAATACAATTTACCTAAATTCAAGACTTATTCTGAAGCTACAGTAATCAAGATAATGTGGTACGGGGATGAAGACAGGGGTACCAATCAATGGAACAAAAGAGAGAGTCCAGAAATAAACCCATTTGTGGTAGGCAGTCTTTACGATGGTTCATGATGATTTATTTTTCTGATGATCAAACCATTTGGGAATCCTTTCCCTTTGACTAGGACATACTTATTGCTTCACTTCTAATTAATAGAATACAATAGGAATTACATCACTTCCAATATTAGTTTTTACAAAGTCAGTAGCTTCCATCCTAGGTGCTCTCTTGTAAGTAGATCTTTCTCTCTGGATGAAGAAACCTATTTTTATAGCAAGAAACCACCCAGCAAGAAAGTGATATTTCTGGTCAATATCCAGTGAAGGCCTAAGGCCTGCCAATGGCCATGTGAGTGAGCCCTTTTTTTGAATCTCGATTAAAACCTTGGCCAACAGTTTGACTGCAGTTTTTCAAGAAACGTGAGGCACACTACTTAGCAAAGCTTCTCCTGGATCCCTGACCCACGGAATATGTGAGATAGTAAATGATTGCGGCCACTAAGTTCTGTGGTAATATGTTACACAATAAGAGAGAATTAATACAACACGGATGGGCAATTGATATTTGACAAAGCTGTCAAGATATTTTAATGAGGGAAAGTATGATTTTTTTCCCATAAATCATGCTAGGACAATTATATACTTAGAAAAATAAATGGAACGATATGAAACAAAACTATATGAATCCTAGACCTAAAAAAAATATCATTGCAACTTTGGGTTATATGAGTATGTCTTAAATAGAATTCACAAAGCAAACTAGGAAAACTGAATAAGTTATATACCATTAAAGTTAAAAAGTTTGCCCTTTGAAAAACACTTTAAAAAGCAAGATACAGACTGGAAGAAAAATTAGCAAAACACATTTGAGAAAGGATCTGTATATAGAAAAACTCTCCAAACTCAATAATAAGAAAACCAATAACCTAATGTTTTAAAAGGGTAGAAAATTTTAACAGACACATCTATTCATAGGTACAAATGGCAAATTAGTATATGGACATATCCTCATTATTAGCTATTAAGAAATGCAAATTAAAACTACAATGAGATATCACTACTCATATATAAAATGATTAAACAAACAATTACTTGGCAATATCAAGTGCTGACAAGGATGAGGAACAACTGCAACTCTCATACATTGTTGGTAGGAATGCAAATTGTATAGTCACCTGGAAAATAGTGGTTAACTATAAAATTCGCAATGTCATCTGGTTGTTTATACAAGAAAATATATGTCCACACAAAGACCTGTATATGAATGTTTATAGTTTATATATGATTATCAAACCCTGGAAACAACCCAAATATCTTTCAACTGGTAAATAGATTTTTAAAATGTGGTTCATTTTTATAATAGACTATTACTCAACAACAAAAAGGAGTAAACTATTGATATGTGCACTACATGGATATATTTCACAATTATCATGCTAAATGAAAACAACTAGACACCATTATATGCCGCACAATCCTATTTAGATAACATTTTGGAAAAGGTAAATGAATAGGAAGAGAAAACATATGAGTGGTTTCCAGGAAGTTGATGATCACCTACCAAGGAAAACAGTTTTGCTTTACTTTGTTGACATAATATTCCATATCTTCATTGTGATAGTGGTTATACAGCTATTTATATTTATTCAAACTAACATAATACCTAAAAATGATGAATCTTATTGCATGCAAAGCAACATAATAAGACAAGAAAAAGCTGAGTAAAATAAATATATTTAAATAAATAATAAAACAACAAAGATAACATCATAGGAAAATGTGAAATCTGGATATTTCATTTCAATATTTACATAGACAATATTTTTGGGGATTGCAACCAATCTCCTATGATTAGCTAAATGCAGAGAAATGGGATTTGGAGAGCAACATGGATTGTCTTTCTTCTTCTTTTTATGTTTTGTATATGTCTATATCATTTGATTTATTTAAAAAATATCATCTATTCCCATTTTTCCTAATTAAAACATTAATAAGTAAATACATAGAGTCCATCAGAACTTCAAGGAGCTTACACCCCAAGATAAGAGACAGACACCTCAGTCAACAATTGGAATGGAACCTGTTATTAAAAGGAATAGATACCAAACTTCTGTGGAATCATAGAGGAAAGAAGAAATTACATTTCTTTGAAAAACCAGAAACGATTACACAAAGGAAATAAATTTTATGATTGAGTGTGAGATCATCAGTAGGTAAAGAAGGGGAAGGTTATTCTAGAGAAAGATAATCAAATACAATGAATGAACACAGGCTTTTAATCAGATAATATGTACTCAAATCTTGGCTACCTTACTTACTAGCGGAATCATTTTGATATATTACCTAATTCTCAAAGCAATATCTGTAAAATGTATATAATATGACCATTTTAGCCAACTTGAGGAATGGCGGTATCATTAATGTGATAGTGCATAAAGCAGTAAATTGGGTTTGAGGGTGACAATAATGAGTTTAGTTTTTATCATGTAGAATTGAAGAATTTGAAAATTACAAGAGTGGAGACTGGGGATAACAAATCACAAATCATGATCACAGAAGATATATTTAAATACATAGCAGTGGATTACCTGACCAAGAGATTGTGTCTACTGAGAAGCCCAAGGATGATTTCTTAGGCCTTGTCAGTCAAGTGTAGTCCATGGATGGGCAACAAGGGCATGTCCTGTGAACAAGTATGAAATGCAAAATTCAGGCCCCACCCCAGGCCTGTTGAATCAGTACCTGCATATTAACAGATTCTCCTGGTGATTTGTCTGGACAGTAAAATAAGCACTATTCTAGAGAACACCCAGTCCTGAGGGCCAATTAGAGAAAAAGGGGTCAGCACACAAGAGAGAGATGTAAACTAAGCAACTGACTGCATAGTCCATGATATTTATAAACAACATGGCAAGAGGAGCCATAAAAATCCACTAAAGACATACTTTCCTATTTTAAGAGAAAAATACTGATGGTGCTAAATGGCATTCTTTTTTCCTACTCCGCTCTAATCATGTTTATTGTGCTTCTGACACCTCCCATTATCCTTTCCACAGCTCATTATTTTAGTGGATATTGTGCTGCTCTCTTCACATTGAACATGATAGTGTTTCTGTAGCACCAGCAGCAACTTTGTGTTCATTCATATACACACATTAAAGAGTGTATTATCATTAATTATGTACTAAAATGTTCTTGGCAACAGACTAAGTGACAAAACATTTGCTTTTGTCAGAGTTCTATTAGGTGAACCCAAGTTGAACCACAGAGAAATATGACACTTTATTTATTTTAATTTGTATCACAAGGTCAGGATCATGACAGTGACTCTACTTTGCACATTATTTTCTCTATCATTGTAATGATGCTAATGGAATTCTTTTAACTAAACTGTTTTTATCAGGTCTACAACTTATTTATTGCATATTAAGTAAAATTTCATGTTAACATTATCTAATCTACTGAAGGCTCAATTCAATAATAAAAGTATGTTTTTTCTGAAGAACATCACTGTTTTAAACAGTTCAAATGATGCTATATTTTTACTGTTTACAGTTAATTCAAGTAGAATTAGAACAAATAGAGAAAATTATAATATATCTATATATGTTCCAATTATAGATCAAAGAAACACTTATTTATTAATAAACAACATATGTCACAAGTTGCATTTGAGCATAAAAGTAATTGGAGACTTTGAACTTATTTTTAAAGTTAGCATAAAAAACTTTATAAAGAAAATATTTCCAAAGGTAATTCAAATGTCACTTTTCATGCTAATGTATAATTTTTCTATTGATTAGCTCCAAATCATAAGTAATTTCAAACAACCTCTCTTTCTTTTGGTATATGGTAGACCCTCACTGGGTAGAACACTATACCTACTACATAGTTCCCTAGGTAAAAATTATTTGAACTAAGATATGAATGAATATAAATCCAAATATGATATTGTTGGCTATCAACATTTCTGTAATTAAACTAAAATTTGTTCAGTCTACATTTATTCAATCTCTATAATGTGCCAATCTATGTTCCAAAAAAATTATTGTTGTGAGATTGGTATATATTTATGGTTTGGAGGTTTTTTTGTATTCTTTTGTGTTATTTTTAAGATCTAGTGATTAAATAAAATTAAGCAGAGTTCTCAGAGCCTACAATGGGGACAGAAATGATACTAAAACAGTATTTCCTGAATCTGTGTACAGGATTGTTTTAAAATTTACAAAATACTATTTATTAAACTCCTGCTTTTGATTGGATTGATATTACATAATTCTATTCACAGACACCTTTCATGGGAATATTAAAACAGAGACTTTTTTCCTTACTTCTTCCCAATCACAATAAATGTATTGAGTTTCATTTAGAGTCAGGAGAAGATATTAGTAAAGCACCTGTATGAAGAGAACCTAACATTAGCTATGCCAAGAATCCTCCATCATATGAATACCTCCATCATAGCAGACTAAATGGATAACTATAAAAAATGTCTAATGGCGCAACACACACACACACACACACACACACACACACACACAGATATGGATACATGGTAGGTTAAAATGCATCTTTGCAAATTGCTTAACCTTATATATTTCTCTGATAGAATATTTCTTTCCTATAGTAATATGAGAAAAGATACCAGACTTTCCATGATTAGAGCAACAAGTTCAAAATATGAACATGGTAACAATCACTGATAATGAAGCTATGTTAGAGGGATGAATTCAATTAGAGTAACAAGTGACTAGATTTTCATATATGCAAAATTTATCAACAAGTCAAGAAAGCTTGCATTACCAATATGGGTTTTGACTGCATATTTATAAATGGCTGAATAAAATTATAGGAAATTGAATTTGTTTGTTCCAAGCCCAGACTGGACAGTCAAAACAGTGAATCTGTGAATTTGTTATATTTCTTGTGTCACTACTTTCTTTACCTTGGATATACAACCCCTCTTCAAGTAGCCCCAGAGAATCTTAATGTCTCTGTAATATTTTGCAAGATTAATTCTGGTGGTCCAATGCGGGGTTCTCTTCCTCAGCAGGACAAGGTGCTTCTAACACCTTCCCCTTCATCTAACCTTCCCACCAACATCCCATCCACAAGCACTGTACCTCAATCTCACACCCATAGAATTAAACTTACTCTTATAAGAATACGAATATCTGTATTATGTAAATAAGCACTATGTAAATGCTTATTACATCATTTTATATTTTACATTTCTTCTTTTGGATATTAGTACAGTATTTTCTCAGACTTTTCTAAATGCCCTTACTAAAATGCAGAGACTTTCAACATTCCTCAAGCTATATTGTGAGACTAGCATCTGCAATAGCTGTATAAGAATGTACCCACCTGTGTGAGTCATACATATAGAAAAAAATATTTTAGCAATAATCTCATTGTAACTTCACACCTGTTGATTGTAATTGCCTATTAAAGGCAAAAATGTACTATAACTTTTTCATTTCTTCCTCTATTCAGGCAAATACAACTCAAAGGAGCTTTACGGTGTTTCTCATTTTGTCTCAGTACAAATTTCTCAATTTTGCCACAGGTTACACATATATATTTGGGCTGTTTACTTTAGTTACTTATAGCAATGAGTTGAGATTTAAGGATCTATATTAGCCAGCTTGCCAATTTTAGGGTTCTGGGCCAAGCTTTCCTCCCCACTTCCCTGTTTAACTGGGGCATAGTTGAGAAATAAAATTGCAATACATTTAAAGTGTGCAACATGATGATTTGATGTGTGTATTTATTGTGAGGTAATTACCACAATCAAGTTAATTAATGCATTTATCACTTCACATAATTTTATTTGTTATTTTTTCAGTGAGAATCCTTAAAATCTAGTCAGCAAATTTCAGGAATACAATAAAAAATTTACTGTAGTCACTATGTCATACATTAGTTCCTCAGAACCTCTTCATGTCATAACTTGGGCCACACTTTATAATGCACACCTATTACTACAACCTATATCACGATGAAGACATGGAATCACATATAAAGATCAGATAAGTAAATCACAGCCCAGATTTAAATGTCTGAATGGCAACTACATCAAGTCTTTGTTCTCCATTAAAGACATGGACAAGTAAAAGTGTATTTCCATTCCACATTGAAGATCAAGGCTCAGAAAAGCATTTCATTTATTAACAGGTGTTTTCAGGTTATGAGGCCATTACTACAAAATTGATTCTGAAAATAAAAGCATAATTATTGCAATATATCTTCTATATTCCCACTAGCCCCTCTAGGCAGCATTGGAGTTTTGGCTATAGCACCGGTATGTCGAGCATGCATTCCCAGACAAAATTTTAACTCTAACATAATTCTTTCTATACATATCTACCTATATAGAGATAGAGACAGAGAGATAGATAGATGAGAGAGAGAGAGAGAGAGAGAGAGAGAGAGAGAGAGAGAGAGAGAGAGAACGAGAACAACTTAGTTAGGAAGTGTGACTTATGACTAAAAGAATACTTGTGAGGATGAACATGATCTTTCTGTGTTTCTTATGTAACATCAGGAACACTGCTCTTCACTATCTCTATACTATTTGTTTCCTCAAGGAATCCATTTTCTCTATCAAAGGAAAGATAAATGAAAGTAAAAGTTTCAGATGCTGGCTTATAATTTCATGTTTAAGGAGGTAAAGCAAGCACTCCAGGACATCTGCATTTTACAAAGTCTCTTTCCATAGTGTCAACAGTGTATTTTAGGAAAACCTTTACTGCCATACCACCTACTCATTAACAACTCAAGGTTCTATGGAATAGAAACTTTTTAACCTCCACATGCATGCTTTACAAATAATTTCTGTATAATTTTGAGACTTCATTATACATTTATTTTGGCATTTTTCCTTTGGCCTGCTACTTTAAGGCACAATATTTGAGGCAAGAAATAGAAACTACCCTTTTTTCTCTCTATATAATGTATAAAGCTTTCATAAAATGGTATCTCTTTGATGGTCTTTGGCTACACATCTCCTCCTGCCCCCAATCAGGCTAAGAAATCCTTCCGCAATTTTGTTTACAGTATGTAATGCTTTTTTTTAATTATTATTTTCAGTAGTAGTAATTTTACTTTGATCTCTCAGCCACCAAATCATTATCCATAAGGAAGCTCATAAGCAAGGTACAAGGCAGGCAATGTCTGTGATTTCCAAGAGAAGGTCATAACCCAGAATTTTTTTTAATCACTATTACAATGAGGAACGGGGTACAGCCACGAAAGGAATAGTTATAATTTATGCCTGACTTACTTCAGCAGAATATAGTTTATTTATAAACTGCTTATGGCAAACTCTGTATGCCCCTGTTCTATGCATGTGCTGCACTGCCTCTGGTAAATTATTTAAATTACACCTAGCAGTAATTCCTGAGGACTTTCATACTTCATTTTCTCTATTAATGTAACAGGGAAATGCTGCTTTGCGAGGATTGCTCTAAATTCCCAGAGTGTGAGTTCCAGACACTGTATGTGTTGCATTACGCCTGTCAAAAAACTTGTCTTCTCCTGAAATTTATTACTGAAGTTTCTCCACCCGTGCTACTCATTGAAGCCTTACAGGAAGCTCATACATGATTTAAGCAGCTAACAGCACTGAAAGAAATAGGTCAGGTTAAAAAAAAAAGATGGAATTTAAGCTACCTTCACTTATTACTTATGCAAGATTATGCATAATTTAGCACACTGCTGAATATGCAAGGACAGAATAATTGTTTACCAAAATATTTACTCTGAGTTGGTACCTGTGTTTGAGTGAGATAAGTTGACTTCTCAGCATTTGCTAATCAATTTTGAATTAAAAAACAATAAGTGGGTTTTTGATTGGGTTGATACTGCACAACAGTATAGGCAAACAAATCTTGTTTAACAACTTCATTCAAGTAAAATACATGATACTGTTATACAGAATGAGCAGTTTCATCGAAGTCATCCTATTTTAGAAAACATTTCCTTGCTTTTTTTCCCTACTGTAGTCCTATCACATACACATGCAAGTGTTGCAGAAAACCTCTCTATAAAATGAGCATTTTTATCTTTCTAATTTAAGCTAAACATTGTATCACATTTTTCTAAAGTTTAGAAACAGACCAAAGGGCTGAAGAGCCACTAATATGAAGGAGTAATTTGGGTTCAAAATAGGGTCTTCAGGTCAGCTATTTTCCAATCATGAAATTGTTCCGTAGATTATAAGCCTTTTTTTCACATAAAAATATTTTTATTTCTAGCTCTTCAGAAGAATTTCTAAAAGGAAAAGAATCTTGTTCTTTACAAGTGAGGGCTAATTTGTGTTTAATTTACAAAGTAACGATCAGTATCTTCAAATCAAGCTTAACATTCCACAAAACCATCGTACTAAAATAGTTAAAAAGTTAAAAAATATTGCAAGGATGGTATAAATTCATTAATTCCATAGTTTGGATAAATTCACATTTTATACCCAATATTACCTTTTGTAATTCTGCATGAATCATGTTTTTAACCCATATATTGAACAAAATAGGGTACTGAGATATGAGTTTTTTCAACAATGAAAACACATGAAAGAAAATATATTAATATTAACACATTTAATTCAATCTTAAAAAATAGCACAAAAGTAGATGAAATTAAATCTGGCATTCAAAAATTGATACAGAAATAAATAGAATAAAAAGCTAAAAGAGCCCTAACCGGTTTGGTTCAGTGGATAGAGCATCGGCCTGCAGGCTAAAGTTCCCAGGTTCGATTCCGGTCAAGGGCATGTACCTTGGTTGTGGGCACATCCCCGGTAGGGGGTGTGCAGGAGGCAGCTGATCAATGTTTCTCTCTCATCGATATTTCTAACTCTCTAACCCTCTCCCTTCCTCTCTGTAAAAAATCAATAAAATATATTTTTAAAAAAACTAAAAGAAGGTTTTATTGTACATTTATAGTATCTTAAAAGTGGGTAAGTCACAATATAAAAGGAAAAATAAGAAATATTTTGTGTAGTGGTCTTTAAATTAACCAAAAATGGAAATACCACCTATAGACAACAAAATAAATTCTGATTGCATTAAGTGTTAATTTTAAAATATTTAAATCAGAAAATGAAGAAAATAGATTTGAATTTTTATAAGTCTCTCCTAAGGGATGGCAAAGTTAAGCTTTGAAGCGGTAGCAGAAATTAGAAAGCCAAAGATAGATAGGATTTACTACACAAATTAAAATTCCATTTTCAGAATAAACAGGTATATGACATATGTAGAAATATTTATAAAAACTATGGCCACAGGTTTTATTTATGTTATATAAATCATTTATAAAATTGGTAAAAATATATTCAGACTAGAGGCCCGGTGCACAAATATTTATGCACTCGTGGGGGGACGGGACTCCCTCAGCCCGGCCTGTGCCCTCTCGCAGTCTGGGACCCCTCGCGAGATAACGACCTGCTGGCTTAGGCCTGCTCCTGGGAGGCAGTGAGCAGGCCCAATCCCTAGGTGCAGCCCCTGGTCGGGCTAAGAGCAGGGATGATTGGGGAGTTGGGGGCCCGCCCCCTGTCATACACAGAGCAGGGCGGATCGGGAGGTTGCAATGCCACCCTCAGTCACGCTCAGGGTAGGGCCGATTGGGGGTTTGGGGCACCTCCCCTGTCACACTCAAGGCAGGGTCAATGGGGAGGTTGCGGCGCCACCCCCTGTCATGCACAGAGCAGGTCCAATCAGGAGGTTGGGGTGCTGCCTCTTATCACTCACAGAGCAGGGCCCATCATGACAGAGCAGGATCGATCAGGGGGTTGGGGAGCTCCCCCTGTCACGCACAGAGCAGGGCCCATCGGGGTTGGGGAGCTCCCCCCTGTAACGCACAGAGTAGGGCCGATAGGGGAGTTGGGGCACCGCCCCCTGTCACACACAGCAGGGCGGATCAGGGGGTTGGGGCGCCACCACTGTCACACTCGGGGCAGGGCCGATGGGGAGGTTATGGCTCTACCCCGTCACACACAGAGCAGGGCCGCT
>NW_006383008.1:834730-842184 GCF_000327345.1 Myotis davidii
AACCCCTCCTTTTTTTCTTTCTTTCTTTTTTTTTTTATTCTGGGCCAGCTTTATATTTGAGGCTTGGCTCCAGCTCTTAGGTCTCCGCTGCTGAAAGTAGGTTTCTGGCCGTTGCTTACAATGTTGTGATCCTGCTGGCTGAAGCCCGGCAGGTTTCTGGGCTTTTGTTTAGCTTCTATGTTTGTTACATATTTGCTTGCAGCTCAGAGGCCTGCAGCGTCAGGTGGGGAACGTTGGATTCCTCCGTCACTGAAGCAAGCAAGCCTCATGTTCGCTTCAAGCTGCCTGGCTGCCGGCTGCCATCTTGGCTGGCAGTTAATTTGCATATCGCCCTGATTAGCCAATGGGAAGGGTAGCGGAGGTATGGCTATTTACCATGTTTCTCTTTTATTAGATAGGATATGTTATAGATATACTAGAGGACTGGTGCATGAATCCATGTACCTCTGGGGTCCCTCGGCCTGGCCTGTGGGGATCGGGCAGAAACTGGCTCTCTGACCATCCCCAAGGGATCCCAGATTGCAAGAGGGCAGTTCTCGGGTGATGCAACCTGGAATCGGGCTCCCTCTTCTCCGGTTCCATGTGCATCACCCAAGAACCTCGGCTGCCAAGTCACCGCAGCTTGGCAGCTCCTGCATTGAGTGTCTGCCCCATGGTGGTCACTGCGTAGCATAGCTACCAATCAGACAGTCGGACAGTCACTTAGGTTTTTATAGATACATAGGCAAATCTAAAGAATAACATGAACAAACAATTCACATAAAAATATAATTAGTATACAAACTGAAGAGAATATGTTTAACATCAAATGTTATAAGATAGATTACAATTTAAAAAATTGTGACATTGTTTTTCTATCAAACTTGATTTTAAAATCATGAGTCACTCTAATGATGATGGTGAGGTGGAAGGAAAATTTAATAGCAGAATCATTTATGATACTGAAAAAAATGTTAAAATATCCAAAATGAAAATATAAATATTCACATATTATTTTATGTATAAACATTAAATATGAAAATATGAAATCCACATTTAATATACTTTTTTTCATGAACTATACTTTTATTAAAATACTAGAGGCCTGGTGCACAAATTTGTACATGGAGGGGGGAGATCCCCTCAGTCCAACCTGAACCCTCTCTAATCTGGGACCCTTCAGGGGATGTCCAACTGCCGGGTTAGGCCCAATCCTGGTATCGGGCCTAAACCGGCAGTTGGACATCTTTAAAAAAAAAATGATATCGCTTATGTAATTCAACATTGTTCATATGAGCGCAAAGTTGAAATATAATCTCTCAAATAGGACTATAAACTCCTGAAATATAAAATGGTCCGCATAGTTTAAAATATGTAGGTGTACAAATAATCCCCATGCAACCTGCTGTTCAGTCATCCGTCTGGTTGTTTCAGTTGTGATGGCTCCTGGATTTTTATATATTAGGATAATTTTATTGACTTCAGAGAGAAAGAGAGAGGGGGAGAGAGATAGAAGCATCGATGTTGAGAGAGAATCATTGATTGGCTGCCACTGTAGCCTGCAACTTAGCTTAGTTGCAGGACTTAGCCTGCAACTTGGGCTTGTGCCCTGACCAGGAATCTAACTGTGACCTCCTGGTTCATAGGCTAACATTAAACCATTGAGCCACACCATCTGGGCATGAACTACACTTTTTAAGCTTAATAAACTGTTAGGTGATATGTATACATAGGCATATGGATAAGTAATGGGTATATAGAGAGAAAAATACAATTTTGGAAGGAATCATGGGTTTATGAATAACAGTTTATCTTTCATTTTGTTTTAACTGGTTGTATAACAATATTAATTATTTTCATTTAACTCTCACTATTACCCTACACGTAAACAGCTAACAATGCTTTCTAACTTGTTTAAAGCAAACTGTTTGCAGTGGATTGGTGGGACATTATTAGCCCACTGCACAAAATTATATTGCCCAATATATTTTCAATGACAACAAAAATAAAATAATTGCCTTAGAATAAATGTTTGGAGTAGGATGATACATTACCAACATATTTCTATCATGTCCTATACAATTAATGTGACTATAACCCAATTAAGTGTGTTTACATATTTAATGGAGCAATGCATAACCCTTCTGGTAGACAAATTGCTAAATATTCTAAAGTATACTGTTGTAAAATATGGGAAATTGGTTGATACTTAAGCCACTTTTGTCTATTTTTCTAGTAATTGTGCTAACTTGAAAGAAAACCATTGTGTCTAAGCTCAAAAGACATTGGGCATTAGTGCCACAGACTAAATCAAACACCACAAGTTCAAAGACTCATTTTGAAGAACTGTAATGACAGAAATTACAAAGATATACACAAGTAACTGTGTATGAGTCTTACTCCTGTAATTTTTCAAATAATGATCATTTCAAATGATTGTTTCTGATCATAGCTTAAGTAATAAATCTACACATTGCCACATGGTGATCAAATGTATGAATCTCAATGAAATATATCACTTTCTTTTTGTGTTCACCACAAAGATAGCTCAAAAAAACCAGTCTGATATGAATGAAAATAGTAATGATAAATGAGAATATGTTTCTAATTGGTTAATTTCTTAATAGGTCATGTGTCATCATCAAGAATTTCCATATTAATTTTAATATTTCTACACAAAAACAAAATATATTCTATGATATTTTTACCATACTAAATTACTATATATTTTGCCCAATTCCCCTACTGGTTTTGGCTTTTTAAAAATTTAGGTATTTTCTTATAATTCCTTTTACTCTTTGTTCATGGTTAAAAAATGAGAAGTATTAGTCACAGATATTAACTTCATGATAATATTTCATGAAGTGATAGAAAATTAGTGCATATTTTTCCTACAAACTCAATTTTTAAAGGACAAATTACATGAGAGTTTTTTGGTTTTTTTTGTTTAATGGAAATATTAGAAACTAGCTATGCTCCCACCAGGAGCAAGTTACCTCACTGCAATTAATGTCCATTGTTAATGTGTTGTCATAAAAAAAACAAACAAACCACAAAACAGAACACTTTTTATCCTAAATAATAAAGATGTAATATGCAGCCAAAACCGGTTTGGCTCAGTGGATAGAGCGTCGGTCTGCGGACTGGAGGGTCCCAGGTTCGATTCCGGTCAAGGGCATGTACCTGGGTTGCGGGCACATCCCCAGTAGGAGATGTGCAGGAGGCAGCTGATGGATGTTTCTCTATCATCAATGTTTCTAACTCTCTATCTCTCTCCCTTCCTCTCTGTAAAAAATCAATAATATATATTTTAAAAAAAAAGATGTAATATGCAAATGGTCATTACATAACGACCGACTGTGTAATGACCAGATCATGGATCAGCAGGAGGGCAGTGAGCTACAAGCAGGCAGTGGAGAGCTATAGGAGAGGGCAGGGCACCAAGCTATGAGAGGGGGAGGAGTGCAGGGGGAGCTACAGGAGGGTGGCAGTGAACTACTGGCTACAAGTGGGCAGTGGAGAGCTATGAGAGGGCAGGGCACCAAGCTATGAGGGTGGGAGGGGTGCAGGGGGAGCTACAGGAGGGTGGCAGTGAACTATTGGCTACAAGTGGGCAGTGGAGAGCTATAGGAGAGGGCAGGGCACCAAGCTATGAGAGGGGGAGGAGTGCAGGGGGAGCTACAGGAGGGCAGCAGCGAGCTACTTGCACACTGTTTAGTGCACAGGAATACTAGTATAAAAATAAAATTTCATTAAAGAGTACCCTCTATTTCTATTATGTTTAGTCATTTAGAAACCAAGGTAATATAGTATACTTTTCTGAAAAATACTGAAGTACATGAAATATCCTAAAACATTTCTAATTTCCACCAATTCATGTTGCATTTCAACTTTATTTTGCTTGCCTCAGTGTTGCAGATTATGTATTTGTGTTATTTTCATGGTCTTTAGGGCTATAATGTTATTCGCATCCCATACAAGAATTTTTATTTTTGCAAAACAATCATGATATGTGCCAATCCTCATTCTTCTTGTTTGAACTTAAAATGTGGTTAAATATACAAACATATTAACTGATCATCTATAATATTTTTCTCTTTCTCTATATCAGGATTGAGAGTGAAAATTCATGGGGGAAACAGAATATTCAATCATTGGCCCTAAAAATTAGTTTAAAAAATTAATTTAATCATATAAAAATTCAGAACCCTGTATAACAACAAAAAACTAACAGCAGTGTGTTAAATATCATAAAAAATAGAACTTTAGTATATTTCACAGAAAATGTCAAAGAATATTGCATATTCACTCTAGTCTAGTTCAAGTAAAAAAGAATTAACAGGCTGGCAGAAAATATATAAGCATATGTGAGACAAAGTATTAGGATCTAGAGGAAATGAAGAACTCATAGAAGTCAATAAAGAAAACTAAAATATTTTGAAACACAAATGATTTGAGAAGGTAATTTACAAAAGAATAAATCTAAACCTCTCTAATCTCTTCATTCCTTCTCCCAGTAACCAGAAAATGGCTCAGTGATATATTATTTCAGACCCAATAAATAAGGCAAAAAATTGGAATTCTGAAAATATCAGGTGTGGTGGAATAAACTTATAAAGAAAAACAGTCAGTTACGAACAGCTGATAAAAGTCTTAATTGTTAAAATCACTTCAGAGAACCAATTTCTCTGAATATCTAATATAGATGAACATTAAAATTCTTTGTAATGTCAGTCAAGGTATGTACTTCTAAAGAAATTTTGATGTGTGCACAAGGCATTTACAAGAAGTTTATAACATCACTATTTGTAATATATATTTTTTAAAAACCCAAGTGTATTATAATACATCCTTTATAATAAAAGCATATTATGCAAATTATCCCCTTGACCAGGAGTTCGACCAGGGGACAGGGCCAGCAGGGGGAAGGGAGGAAGTACCTGGCCAGCAGTTGCTAGAAACCCTGCCAGTGTACGAGTTTTGTGCACTGAGCATCTAGTTAATAAATAAAATGGCATTAAATGGAATGTCATTAAGTAGCAAAGTAAATAAATGGAGCCACAAGTCTCAGCTTTATAAAAATGTTACCTGCAAAAAATTAGTAGCTCAAACATTTTTGTAGTAAGAGTCATGTTAATTTTAAAATATATAAAAATATATAACCTGCCCAGCCGGTGTGGCTCAGTGGTTGAATGTTGACCTATACACCAAGAGGTCATCATCTGATTCCCTGTCAGGGCACATATCTAGGTTGTGGGCTCGATCCCTAGTAGGGGGCAAGCAGGAGGCAGCCAATGAATGACTCTCTCTCATCATTAATGTTTCTATCTCCCTCTCCCTTCTCTGAAATATTTATTACAAATATAAAGAGACAAACTCAGGATGGAACTTAATTATTGGGAAGAATAAGGTATTAGACAAGCATATGGGTTTTATTTATTTATTTATTTGTTGTTGTTAATGCTCTCCCGAGGATATTTTCCCAGTGATATTTTTAGAAAGAGGGAAAGGGACAGAGAGTGACACATCCATTGGCTGTAACCCACATGTGCCCAGACCAGGGTCAGGGTGAAACCTGCAACTGTGGTACATGCCCTTGACCAGAATCAAACCCGGGACCCTTCAGTCCCAGGGCATACGTTCTACTCATAGAACCAATAAGGCTAGGGGAACACGTGTTTTTAATTATTTTAAAGTTTTATTTCTGAGGTCGGGTGGTATGAAAATGAATATTATATTATCTATATTTTCTAGTGCTTAATATATTTTATAATTAATATTTGTTTATGTTGATTTTTCCATATCTATATGCATAATTCTAACCACACATTATCATAAACACACATATCAGTAGACAAAACTGATATACATCTAATATAATACCTATTTAAGAAAATTCAGACTTTAAAAGAAGTGGTTAACAGGTATAATAAACCAAGTTCAATCTTTTTCCTTTATTACTTGAGGTCAAATATCCTCTTTAGCCATCTTTTAAAGTAATATTTATTATAAACAATCAACAAAATACTTATATAAAATGATATATTTTTACACTACGTACAGGCAGAAATATAAAAGGGAAATTATTGCAGTTTATTTCTAATCTGTGTGCAATGACAGCTCTGTGTTCTGTCCTCATTACAGACTGTGAATCTTAAAAACACTGTCCTGCTTCCTGATTGCAAAGGTTGTCTGCTATTTAAAGGCCCCATAAATCAGACAAATAACCCTTTATTCAGTAGCCTTTTCTTAGTAAAAACAACCTTTTGGGGGTAAAAAATAAAACAGAGGGTGCAATGTTCATTGAGGCATTATTAACAATAATTTTATGAACTGTCATTCTTTTTTTCAACCAAATTAGATAAGTGACTAGTTAACTACAATATGAACACTAGTGGAAGCCAGAACATTAGGCTTACACTTAGGTTACTGGTGTGAATTAATCTTGTTCCTAATGTTGATTTCCATGTTGATATTCTACACAAGCCTGAAAGCATGGTGCAATTTATTTTAAGTTTACAATCTCCCCAACAAATATCATGCCATGTCTCACTGCTGCCTATCATTTGAGAATTAAATAATATTAAATCCTTCCCAACCAATATATTCATTTGTCCTATGATTCCATATCATAGACAAATCCTTAGCTTCAATATTCAATTTAAGAAAAAAAATTTCAATTGGAGTCTGACCGCTCGCTATGACGTGCGTTGACCGCCAGGGGGCAGCACGGAACAGAGCAGGCGTCAGAGACGCTGTGCTGGAAGCAGGAGGCAGTGGAGGCACTGCCAGTCCCGATGGGCCCTGACCAGATTGGGACAGTGGTGGAATGGTGGAGCAGGTGAGCAGGCAGCGCCAGGCCAAGGTGGAGTGCCAGGCGGGGCTCTGGGGCTGGGAGGCTGGGAGCACGAGCTGGGGCCCAATCCCTGCAGGCCACCCTGAGGGATCCCGCCCGTGCACGAATTTGTGCACCAGGCCTCTACCTATGCATATAAAAGCCCAATGACCATTATGGTGGAATGGCCAGAACAACCCATTGACCAGTTGCTATGATGTGCACTGACCACCAGGGACAGATGCTCAACAGGAACTGACCCCTGGTGGTCAGTGTGCTCCCACAAAGGGAGCACCTCTTAGCCAAAAGCCCAGCTCATGGCTGGTGACCCAGGGCAGCACTACCAAGCAGCAGCAGCAGGCGCAGCAGCTGGAATGAGCCATGTGGCACCTGGACCTTGTTCGAGCTCCTCCCTGGCTTGGCTGCCTGCCGCTTGGCCACTGCTACATCCCCTGAGGGGTCCCGATTAAGAGAGGGCACAGGCCAGGCTGATGCTCAATGCAGGAGGAGGGGGAGGGGTGCGCAGGGAGGCCTGGAGCGCATGCTATAGCCCAGGGATCCCAGGCACCACAAGCCCAGAGCTTGCTTTCCAATAATAATAATAAAAAAACTGGAAAAAATAAAAAGCAGCCAGACACCA
>NW_006383008.1:842241-854120 GCF_000327345.1 Myotis davidii
AGCCTCCCAGGCCCCACCCGGCCCTGCTGGCATGCTGAAAAGGACCACACAGCAACCACGGCCGCACCCCCCCGCCCTGCTGCCCCTTGGCCCGTGGCTCGTGATGACTCACTGGTGATGTGCAGGAAGTGAGCCCCTCTGACTCCAAAGCCTGTCCCACGGACAGTTGCTCCCGTCCTGCTCCATAACAGATGCAGTGCTGCCCGGCTGCACTGTCAGCTCTGGCTTCCGTCTTCCTGCCCCACCCTCTTCCTATACTATGTGCGCTCCGGGGGCGTGGCTTCGGCCTCCCCAGCCAATAGCACTGCAGCACAGCCAGCGAGTGGCAGGACACAGCCACCATGGCTGACTGGGCATTGATTTGGCCATGTGACTGACGTCCATGTCCAGTTACACTGTTTACATTTCTAGGGAAGCAGGGCAGCCCGCTCCTGCCACCCATGTCACCTTCTAGGCTAAGAAAGGCCCGCTGATCTCCATGTTTCTCCTCCCGGCTGGAATCAGAACCTCTTGGGGATAAATGATCCCCGCGATGGCCCCAACACGTGCTCAGTGTCACTGTCACAGCCATTCCCAGTCATTACAGCCCGTTCCTGAGCCTGCAGTGCCCTGCTCTACCCACTGCCACTCCTCACCTGTCACCCCCTGAGGACCACCTTATGTTGTCCTATTTGAAATGTGAGCAAGATCTCAAATGCCCCCCTGTCCTTTTTTTTCAATAGCTCCCTTGCCCTACCGTTCTTCCTCTAAAAACCTTACATTTTAAAAATATATATTTGATTGATTTTGGAGAGGGAAATAAAGATAGAAACATCAATGATGATAGAGAATCATTGACCAGCTGCCTCCTGCATGTTCTGTGGATCGAAACCTCCCATGGCCCTTCCCCCAAGCTGGCAGGCCCTGATCTGCAGCAAGGGAAGGAAAGGTGGGGAGGCAGGAAGGCAGGGAACCTGATCAGCCCTGATTGCCAGCAAGGCCTAGGGACCCTACCTGTGCATGAATTCCGTGCACTGGGCCTCTAGTTTTTACATAAAATTCCTAGATGCATTTGTTCATCACTGCTTTATTATTGAGAAACTATACGTCTGCACTGTGCTAAGCTCTGATGATACTATGTTCAAAATGAACACAATCTCTCTACTTTGTAGGAATTTACAATCTATTGATAAGTGAACAAACAGAGCTAGTCAGAAGGAGGAAGGAATCAACTCTCCTTCAGAGAGACATCTAACTCTAAATTTTAGGAAGCCACCAGCAGACTTTCTGAAGGAGAGCTCATCAGCTGTGCTATGAAGAAAGAGCAGGAGTTGTTTGGCAAGTAAAGAGTTAAGGGTGGGGTAGAGTGGGGAAAGGTATTCTAGGTAGAAGTGGGCAGCCAGGAACTCAGCTGAGTTGAGAGAAAGAATTTCTGAGACTGATTCTTTAGGTTAAAACTCCCATTGCACCTTGAGATGTTACGCTAAGTGAAATAAGTCAGTCAGAAAATGCTAAGAGCCATATGATTTCACTCACATGTGGGATATAAAACTGAAACTCCCAAACACAAAAAGCAGTGTGGTGGTTGCCAGAGGGCGGGCGGTGGAGGAGAAGATATGACTTTGGGTGGTGGGCACATGGTGCAATATACAGATCTTGTAACATAGAAACCCACACGTGGAACCATATGATCATGTCGACCAATGCAATCCAAATAAAATTAATTTTTTAAAAAACCTCCCATTGGAACAGTAACTAAATCCTCATATAGAATTACAAAAAATACACAGTGGATTCTCAATTTATGTATTTCTCTTCATTCAAAATGATACAAAAACTTGCATTGCAAAACATCCATTACTAATCCCACTTTATATTTATCAGTATTTCATTGAGGATTTAGATGCTTTAAACATGGTAACAAACAGTTTTTTTGCTGAACAGTGTTGGTTCCTACATCTACTGAAGCATATCCACTATCCTATAACTTTTCTTAGAGGTAATGCATTTCATATTTATCTTTCCCTCAACATCTAGAAGAGAGATTTGGAAATAGTGCACACTTAGCAAGAATGAGTAAAAACAAATATCCTACTTAGGACTGTAATTTTAAAATATTGGCAATAATAGTGGTGTTTTTTTTTAGGATTTTAGGTAATTAGGTCTTACTAATACAATGTTTTCAATTTAAGATTAAAAACTCAATGTCATTGAATATTTTTTTAAAATATATTTTATTGATTTTTTACAGAGAGGAAGGGAGAAGGATAGAGAGTTGGAAACAGTGATGAGAGAGAAACATCGATCAGCTGCCTCCTACACATCTCCCACTGGGGATGTGCCTGCAAACAAGGTACATGCCCTTGACCGGAATCGAACCCGGGACCCTTCAGTCCGCAGGCCGACGCTCTATCCACTGAGCCAAACTGGTCAGGGCCAATGTCATTGAATATTAATATTCAAATATAGAAGTATGTCTCTCTTGGATACAAATATAAATATATGAATAATGAGTTTTTAAATGGAATCATAGGGTTTTTGTACTAATTGTTAATAACTAAGGACTTTGAATAAATAAATAAAAATGCTATATAACATACAATATATCTTTCTATCAGAATTGTTTCTTTTTATCACTAAGTTCCTTTGAACTTATCTGGCTAATAAGTGAATTTCAATATTTACAAATAATTTTGTTGCATTATTTTTAAAAAATTTGTTCAAATTAATGGGAACTAAACCAGTGATGGCGAACTTATGACACGCGTGTCAGAGGTGACACGTGAACTCATTTTTTTGGTTGATTTTTCTTTGTTAAATGGCATTTAAATATATAAAATAAATATCAAAAATATAAGTCTTTGTTTTACTATGATTGTAAATATAAAAAAAATTTCTGTATGTGACACGGCACCAGAGTTAAGTTAGGGTTTTTCAAAATGCTGACACGCCGAGCTCAAAAGGTTCGCCATCACTGAACTAAACACTCTAGCTTCACCAAAAAAGTGTGTGTGTATAAAAAAAAATCACACTCAAAATGAAAACCAAAACTGCTAAAGAAAGCTCAGGGATTTAGACATCAGACGCAACTGGAACCAGGAATTTCAATGCTTTGGGGACACTCTTCATTAATTTTCTTTGATTCTTTCTACATGTGATTAGTGTTTCTTTGCAGGACTTGCACTTTCCATGTGGCCACAGACAGTCCCCAAGTGATACCACTTTATCCATCAGAGAGAGAAAGAGTCCTTTTCAAGTAAAAAATTTCCAGAAAATGTGTTATGATGAGCCAGGCTTAGTTGAGTGTTTATTTCTGGGACAACAGTGCACTGAAGTTACTATATGATTGGACCAACTTGAGTAAGGAAGCGAGTTTGGTGGGGGTACCTAGTATATCATTTATGTGGGGCAATATCCAGATGAAGATGAGCAAGCTGAGTAGCTAGTTATGAGTCTAAATGCTAATTCCAACTATCTTCCACTTATAATAATAAAGATTACACATTTGTTGCCCAGTGAATTTCAGCAAATGATTTCCATATTCCTCTTTTAATATATGGAGGAAATGTTCTATGTTGAATGTATATTCCTTATATCACATTAAGGCACCGGAAGTGAAACAGACATGATTCATAGTTTATTAGGATCCCTAATGCCTGCTCATTTTACAGTATTAATTATCCTATATAATAAAAGAGTAATATACAAATTGACCCTAACGGTGGAACAACTAGGAATGACCAGTCGCTATGATGCACACTGACCACCAGGGGGCAGACGCTCAACACAGGAGCTGACCCTGTTGGTCACTGCACTTCCACAGGAAGAGTGCTGCTTAGCCAGAAGCTGGCTCATGGATGGCCAGCAAGTGGGGGTGGCAGAAGCCTCTCCCGCCTCTGTGGCAGAACTAAGGATGTCCGAAAAATTGGCTCCCCTGTGGGGAGCGGGCCTAAGCCATTAGTTGGACATCCCCCGAGGTCTCCCTGGCAGCCAGAAGAATGTCTGACTGCCAGCTTAGGCCCAATCCAGCGGGCCCAAGCTGGCAGGTGGACATCCCCAAGGGCTCCTGGGCTGAGGGAACCCCTGCCCAAGTGCATGAATTTCATGCACTGGGTTTAGCACACAGGGGTGGCCATCTTGCGCGAGGGCATGGCGGTCAATTTGTATATTACCTCTTTATTATATAGGATATATATATATATAGAGGCGTCCAATAAAAGGTAGAGTTGAAAACCATCGTAGACATCACTGGTGCTGTATAAGAATAACCATGCAAAAACAAGTTGGTTAGGATGTCTTTAAACTAGCAAAACCTGTCACAACAGATGTCATTAGTCATCTGTAGAAGAAATCAAGAGACTAATAATTCAAACATGTAGGGACTTTGCTAAAATGAGAAACAGCTTTGGTTAGGACAACTTGAGAATTCTGGACTGATCAACATTTGTGTTTTTCACTGTAAATTAATAAATCATCATTTGATGTTTAATGTAGCATTCTCTGTGAATGTGATAAATGGATGTCCAGCTGTGTGGGACCTGTGAACTCTTGGTGTGCTGCCCAAAACAAATTGCTGATCCTGAGAGGCAGAGGGCCAGGCCCTGGGAATGGCAAGTTTACTGATGGAGAGATAATATGTGGGTGACCTCTGGGTGGTCAGTCTGCATAACTACCCATCTCATTAGACACCGCCTTCAAAATGCAAAAGATGCACTTACTTTGTTTTGGTAGTTTTTCTACAAATATGATCATTAACCAATTAGTAAGCACACATTTCCAGAGAAAACATCAGAGTTTTGCCCCCTCCTTTTCCTTTGTAATTGATTTCTAAGGGAAAACATTTTCATCACTTTTTAAGGAGACCACAGTCTTCTTACCATGTCAGCATCAGACCCCTGATTATATTTCATTCTGGGCTTACTGTGCACAGTCTGTTGGCTGCAAACATATATTTCTGCCAAGTTAAGTTTGTATATGTGTCTGTTTTTCTATATAATGGAATGTTTATGCCACCGAAGGGTTTCAAATGGCATAACTTTGAAATAAAAACTTAAAGATCTCCACAGTGACTCTAAACAGGATCAGGCAAAGCTTATAAAAAACAAACAAATAATCTTAATCTCATTTTGTATTTTCACTCTTTTTAAAAAATGATTGTTAGTAAAGTTACAGAAAGCAGTATTGGCAGCAATTTCATTGCTATGTTATCAGCAATGAAAGAAGACATAGGAATCAGTCACTAATCATTAAATCTTTTTATAATCCACTAAAACATTACATAGCTGATTTCTTCAACCCTATTAAGCCCTAATATCTAGTTGTTTTTGTTAATAAAACACATCTCTCAACCACAGAACAATTTATAATAGTACCTCAACACTAGACTAGATGTTAAAATAATGTTTTATATAAATATTATGATAGGCTTTACCTTTAGTTTTTTATTTATTTGCATTGCACTGAAGCCACTGTGGAGCTCTCCAAAAAAAGTATGTTTTCAAATGAGAGCAAATAAGGTAACTGTATTCATGAAAAAGATAACATTTATTTTTCATTATAACATTAAGATCAAATAAAGAAAATAGTAACTTCTGACACACAACTGAAATCCACAAGTTGCTGACATCATACCCTTTATTCCACTATTTTTCTACCTGGATTTCTCCCCCAGTTTTTCCCTATCAACCTGTAGAGAAAAAGGAGTAGTCATCTTTTTTACCCTCCAAGGGCCAGATGAAACTTTACGTGCTTCAGAAACTCAAGGTAACTGAGACCAACCCTTCACAATGTGTACACTGTGCACCAAGCAACTCTTCCCCACTTGTCTCACACTTGTGTATACTGCTTTGCATTGTTCTCAGGTTGCTTCACATGTGTGTCATTCTCCCCAAACTGGCTTTAGGTTTATTGTACAAAGTGGCAGTCATACTTTCTACTTTTCCCTTCCCCTGTGGGTCAGCTATATGTCCCACAGTACCTTAGCAATTTGTTATTGTCATACATATATAGGTGTCCTAAAAATGTATACATACACTTTGAATAATTATAAAGGCAGTATTTATTAAGATATATTTCATTTTCAAAATTGAGCTATCAACTGTCATAGTGTGTGTACATTTTTGGGGACACCCTGTAGTAGGCATTTATTAGAACTAAAACAGATGGACTAATGTTTTTTTCTATTCTTTTTAAAATCAATTTATAATTTTTCCTAGGTTTATTTGCATTCCATTCGTTCTCAAAAATAAAAGCAAGATAATATGAAGAATAAGATTAATAACAAACTATTTTTGAAACAACACAGGGGAGCATATGTAATTCAAAAAATAAGTACATATAAAATGGAGAACCAATATTTATTTCTGGTCAGATCCTTGTTCTCTGTTTTAATATAAAGATATCAGAGTTGATGAATAAATGTTTATTAATATATGAATAAAGTCAAATAGGTTAAGTCTAAATAGGTGATTGGTAGGTTACAATGTATGCTTAGGGAATACAAACAAACAATTAAAAAATGGGCAGAGGACCTAAACACATTTCTCCCAAGAAGACATGTGAATGGCCAACAGATATATGAAAAGATGCTCAACTTCACTCACTATTAGGGAAATACAAATCAAAACTACAATGAGATACCACCTCACACCTGTTTGAATGGCTATTACCAACAAGATGAATTCATTTTTAGATTTACAAGAGCTGTATCATTAGGGGGGAAAATATAGGAGTGGAAAACAAGTAGACTGTCATTTTGTTTTGGGTGTCTATAACTTACAAAGGCATCATAATACAAGCAGTATATAAATCTCCTGACTAGTTCTGAAAGTTTATGCCCTCATCTACTACATATTTTTTAAAAATAAGTAAGTTCTGCTCTAGCCAGTTTTGTTCAGTGGATAGTGCATCAGACTGCAAACCATAGGGTCCCAGGTTCGACTCTGATCAAGGGCACGTACTTCAGCCCTGACCAGTTTGGCTCAGTGAATACAGCGTCAGCCCATGGACTGAAGGGTCCAGGGTTCGACTGTGGTCAAGGGTGTCCCTGGGGTTGCAGGCTTGATCCCCAGTAGGGGGTGTGCAGAAAGCAGCTTATCCATGATTCTCTCTCAGCATTGATGTTTCTAACTCTCCCTCTCCCTTCTTTTCTCTGAAATCAATAAAAACATATGATTTGTGTGTTTTTTTAAAAGTATTCTTAGAGGGCTGTGCTATTTGCTATGAAATTTAAATTCACAATCATGCTTTACACACTGCCCCTGTTAAGGAAGCTCCAAAGTTAATCCTGAAACTGACATAATGGCTAGACTGCTGTACATAATCCAAAAGGGGGGATATTATATTTCTTGTGCATTAGAATATAATGTCCTTTTGTCCCTTAACTACTTCTAACGAGGATCCCAGGAGGTTCTAGGTAAGGAGAAACATTGAGATTGTACTCACGTAGCATTTTTATGTGAGCATTTCTAGCAAATTGCCTCAGTTTATTAGAGCAAGACCTGTATTTTCAAGTCCTCTCTAAATTATTGTTATTTCTCACTCTAAAACAGGGGTGGGGAACGTCTGGCCCACTGGCCGTTTAAGGCCTAGAGAGTCATTTGGTCTGGCCCTGCCAAGGCATTAAGGGTAAGTTAATTAAATGTTCGACCAAATATAGCAGGCTAATTTTAGGTTGAGAATTTTGTATGAGCCTCAAATTATGTTATAAATATCCAAATAGCCCTTGGCAGAAAAAAGGTTCCCTACTCCTGCTCTAAACGAATATTCAGATTTGCATATAATTTCATAAGCACAATTTTGTGTCTTTTTTTTATTTAAGAGGGTGAGAGTGCCCCCTCTCAGAAACTATATGTGCATCAAGTCCAACAATACCCGGATCTGTCCCTTCTCCCACACTGGCTGATATTTCTTGTCATAATTCACCTTCCTGCAGTGGTCTTCTTTGGTATTTGGAGGAATAGCTTATTCGTACAAGTAGGAATAATAAATACAAATATTTAATTTTGAAGTTTTCAATGCATTTCACATTATGTGATGGATCTTACTATAAAATGTAGATAAGGGAAATATTGATATCACCTTTCTATTACAGGTGAAATAAATTAAATTTACACATATTAATTAATTCATATATACACATTCTATTGAGCTCAATCTGAGGACAGGCAAAGAGATCCTAGTGTTATTTTGACATGATATTCTACTTCTAAAAATGCATCCTTTACTCTGTGAGAAACAACTGAAAATTCATTTGCAGGAAACCAGGTTCTGCATCATATTTACTAATATTTTATTTATCCCCCATAAACTAAAAGTATGCCAAAAGAATACTAGTTCACTAAAATAACAAGAGAATTGAAAAGTTAACATTAAACATATAAGGCTCATGAAAATTAAATATATCAGGCTTATTTTGAATTTTAAAAAATGTAGTCAAGATTTAATTGAATTTTGTTTGGTTGGTTTGTTTTTTGAATTTAACTAAATGAAAATCATTTGAGTATATATCATTTTTAAATAATTTAAAAATATTTTTCTAGGATGATTGCTTTTCTTTTTAAAATAAGCTGCAAAGCTGCAGAGTCCCACAGAGAAACAGCAGCAATACCACACAAGGTGGTTAAACAGCTTATGAATTAAGCTCCATCTAAGCAAATTTCTTTGTAAGTAATTTATATTGTATGGTAAACTTGTATCCAACTAGAACAGCAAATTAAAACATTAATCACATGTATAAAATTTAGCGCCTTGTGCATATAGAAAAAAATATTAGGGAAATACATTTTCTTGTATTGCTGAAATAAATATCCCACATATGGAACCCAGCCTAATCCTTCTCATTATAGTGTGGATGAAGATGAACATTAAGTCCATATACCATTTCTTCCTGAATTAGTCGATAGCTCATTTTAGTAGGTAGCACATATTTCCAAACCTGAAATGCCCATGTTCAGTCAGATTTGCAGTTCCCTTTTCCCTGGCTGCCTGGGCTTTCCATCACTGTTAGGTAACCACTGTGATTATTCCATATCACATACTGATGAGATGGCAAAACAGTTACAAGCTTTCTTCCCTGCATTAAGCAGGTTGCCCTGAAAATATCAAGCATTCCAGTACTCTGTAGATACACCAATGCAGGCAGCCTGCCAAAAGACATCCGAAACACCAGCCCCTATTCTCAAGCACATTTTAATCCAACTGTTCCTCACAAAACATCCAGCATGCTTTGATTTACTGCTCTACCTAATTAGAATGCAGAGTATGGGAGACCATCTTATGCAAAGATAAGCATTCTGAATTATATTTTAAAGTTTATAGAATGTGGTGGGGTTTTTGTTTGTGTGCTTTTTATTCTCATAACCAGATTTTGAAATATGTGTGCTGCATTTTTTGGCATTAGCCAACTGAATCTAAAAATGATTTGACTTTGGGTGGTAAGCACACAATGCAATATAGAAATGTAAACTTGAAATCAAATCTGATTAACCAATGTCACCCAATAAACTTAAATAAAAATGCAAATTGTTAATGCCCACCCCATACCCACTGAAGCAGAAACTTGGGGGTAGGGCCCAGCAATTAACAACAACAAAACCTAACTAAAAATGAAGAGTGACTGTGTGTAAAGAAAGCAAAACCAGACATACTTCCAGTCGCAGTCTATATACAATCAAGGCAATGTCCATTTTAATCCCTCGATGAAATACCACTAAAAGAACTCTGTTGAGCCTAGTATGGGAAAGAAGAAAAAATGTTTTCAAGTCCTGAGTGTCAAGCTAGGATTTGGGGACTTCACTGGACTTCTTAGGAAATATTACGTTAAGAAAGTGGCTGTGCTGCTGTTGGGCCTTTACTCTGAGAATCCAGGTCACTGGAGGATTAGTCCAGAAGGTCCAAGCAGAGCCTCCACCTGCCCATGCATCAAGTGCATGTGACAGTTTCTAATAAAAAAATTTTAGAACCCAGATTTAATTGTGTGGATGACAATTTTAACCACAAGCACCATAATCCCTCACAACTCTTACAGACAGAAAAATGAGGATAAACATAATTAAATACTGAAAAATCTGGTAATACTGGATGCTTTGGGGCTCTATGACAAATCGACCTGGTTATTTCACAAAATTAAGTTAGAATTTTTGTTTGTCATTCTGTACCTAATCAGTGAGAAGAGATATTATTTCTTTAAAAGGTCCACTATTGCTCTCCCAGAAGAGCGACTATATTACATAGAACCTATACTTTATCAAAACATATTACATAATCAGGATCCTAGTAATATACTGAATTTGAGGTTTTGCTGAATCAACAGAAAACAGATGTTCGGTGAGTTTCTAATCTATATGCTCCTAATTTTATATCTTTTTTAAAAATATAAACCACACCAAGAGCTATGAAAGAAAAAATATTTCCCCTAAAGAGATACCATCTTTAGAGCTCTAATTTATTGGGGGATGAAACTGTTATAAAGCTAATCTGTGTAATATAAGGAGGTGGGAGTCCAGAAAGAGTCACCCCGAGAGGTGAATCTGTGGAGCTGAGGTTGTTTTGAGCTAAAGGCAACCAGAGCCACAGGCTCAGGGAAACTTTTCCCTGTACCCTTAGCCACCTAGAAGGATTTGAATTAGAGTCCTTGACCATTAGATATTATCAGCAATATCCTTCTGACCCACCTATTAAGCAGGACAAACTCTTATTTACTAAACATCTGCTCTTCTTATCAATGACCCCTTGAAGCCGCAAGGTGCATTACCTCATCCCTAGCTCAGGATCTTATTTCCTCAACCCCCCTTTCCATCTCTGCAACTCTCCTGCATGTGGGGTCTCTGACTCTCACATGTACATGGGGTTCCCATACATATGTATGTATTCAATTTGGTTCTTTTCTCTTGCTAATCTGTCTCTTTTCTATTTATTATTAGGTCAGCCAGAAGAACCTTGAAGGTAGAAGAAGTTTTGTTCTTCCCTCACAAGAATTAAACAGTGTACAGAATGCAACTAATCATACTGCATACTAACATGACATTAATTTCATTTATTAATTTTTCAAGGGCATCTTTCATGACCAAGGGAGAGATGTTTTAAGTATCAACAAGGCTGACAACATGTTTTTGTCCAAAAGTACACACTCACTTCAGCTTACATTTTTATATTTATAGAGAAGCACATGGAATGTTTTTCTTCCAAATGCCCCTTCCTAGTCTTTAATAGTTAATTTAGTTAATTTAGGTTCCATGCTACTCTTGGATAATTATGTAAAAAGTCTCACTGAGTTGTATATATGTGACATCAAAACACTAAGTGTTTTTTTTTTACAAAATAGCCAAAGCTTGGGTTGATAGTACAAAGAATAAAATATCTTTGAGAATATTGTTTCTTAGCAAGTGATTATTTCAGCACCAGGTATCGTTATCTGTGTTCCTGTTCCAAAACCTGTTCCTATAATTTCTAGATTTCTTAACAATAAATGTTACCACATAGGTCCCCTAATAATTATTGCATAATTTTAATTTTAAAGATTTGCTTAATAAACAATAACCATTACAGGTGACACTGCTCCATATATTAAGGCATATAGGCAAATATGGAAATTAAGGAGGAGGAGGAAATTAGCTTCAAGCCAGGATAGTGATTACCAAAATAGGATTCATAGAACTCTAGTTCTGAGATGCTTAAAAGATCAAAGCATATAGGTTGTAAGGTCAAACACTCTGGATAACACTACATCCCATAATCTCTCTTGAAGTTTCACATTGATTAATATTCCAACACATACTAAAGGCTTTGCCAATTTCTGCAAGAAAGAAAATTTAATCATGTTAATGACTATTAGGCATGAAGATGTACCCCCCAGGTTCTCTGTAAGGCAGCAATTGCTCCCTGCTGCAGGATCTGCATTC
>NW_006383008.1:854160-863016 GCF_000327345.1 Myotis davidii
CATCTGTTTGGGCCAGGACTCCAGCCATGTCATTCGGACCCAATACACAATACCCTGACAAGCAGTCTTACTCACCAGCATTCCTCCATGCTTACGGATGCTTTGGGCCAACACTCATGGCCTTCCCACTTCTTTCTCTGCCCAGTCTTGCTTCTTCCCCACCCCTTCACGACTTCTGATCCCCCAAACTCTGTCTCAGAGTCTGATTTTACCCAATCTGAAACAACTACCATCTAAAGAATTTAATCTGACCACATGATAAATTCCTCAACACCTGCCCAGGGGAAAGGTGGAATGAGAGTTTAAAGGTAAAGACGTTTTTTCCAAGAATAATGAACAGGTTGCCCTAAATCTAACTCTTTTCCTCTGAATCTCTGAGTCCTCCAATAGAGAAATGAATGGACTTTTCATTTCTTGACTTCTCTTTCGGTCTTCATAATTTTATAGCAGGTATCATCTGGAATTTTTTTTCTCTTGAAGGAAATTATAGTTGTCATTTTGTGGCATGCTTAAGTTCTTACATGATAATACAAATTGATTTGAAGAAATAATATGTTTTCAGCTACTTTTAGGATCTACAGCATAAGCTCAGATATTTTGTGCTTTCATTGAAGGCGTGAGCTTGTATACATAGCACCTCTATGTTTTGAAAGAATATACATAGCGCAGTCATTCTTGGCACTTTATAAATCTCATGGGGGAAAATTAATGTTGATCAAAAATACTATCTATAATAATAAAAGTGTAATATGCTAATGAGACCGGACATCCTTCTGGATAAAGCTGGGGCTGTGAAGGCCAAGCCCCTTGCATGAATTCCGTGCATTGGGCTCTAGTTAAAATATAAAATGCTTATCTCCACTAAAAGCACTTTGAATCCTTGGATCCCTAACTGATCAGTAATTAGAATCAGATTTTAGGGCTCCTAAGTTCACTACAGTATAAGAGCAATTTCCTGCTTTGAAGATTATTTTTTGTTTCTAACTTCATAATTCAGTTTAAAATGTTTTTTTATTTCAGTTCTAAAAATATAATATCCAAGCATTCATATTTCAGAGATAATTATCATCAAATGTGGAATATTTGACCTAAAGTTGAAACATTTTAATAGATGTGAAAAGAGTCCAAAGGATAAGTCTTTATTAGAACAAATTAAAATTCTTGCATTCTGCCACTTTTTCATATGAATAGAGGGAAATTTTTCATCTTTTCCTATTTTGAAATTTAGAAATTTCTGACAAGACAAAGACAAGTCATAAATAGACAGTAAGTATTTATATAGTGGTTTTAAAATATGGTTGCACTTAGGGGTTGAAATCAGTTAATTTTAATGGTCATTGTTTTAAGGATTTGTTTTGGAATTTTTTAATTCCGAAGTGTACTTGTGGTTATGTATGAGATGATTATTTTGAAATGTCTAGTTAAATACTTTACTAACCTAATATGGCAAAACAATGAGCACTGTTACCATTGCTAAATAATAATAAAATGTTCTATCTCTAAGCTGTATACACATTTATTAATCATGAACATATTATGCAGAACTAGAGATTGAAGTCAAAAGCAAACAAAAAATTAAAATAATGACTTAGAAAGACTGCAAAAAAAAAACCCCCACAAACACACACACACCAAAAAAACAAAAACCATTAGCTTTGCCCATGATACCAAAGTAGAGAAGGTAGGGAGGTGACAAATTGCCATTACTTCAATATCAGTAGAACTTCATTTCCTTTCATTTTTGGAGAAAGGTGGAGTCTCAAAACTTCTGACACATTTGGTTATGAGGGCAAAAGGAATGTTAAACGGTTTTCCTCAAGCTCACTGCTGCTAGGTGTACCAGTAATTCAGTTGCAAGTAAGCTAATGAAGAAATTAAATCACTTGCCTTTTTCTAGTCTCTTTCTTAAAGAGGTTGCATTTTGTGCTGACAGTGCATGGCAGATAAAATAGCAATTTTTGAAAAGCTCGCTCATTTAGCTACTCTCAGAACCCCTGCTGACATCACTGACATTTTCTCCAAATATGCAAATACTGTAAGTCACTTTCTAAGATGCATGCATATATTTCCAAAAATGTTATTATTTTATGATCAACTAGGCATAAATGCAGAGGCAGACTAGTTTGCTGGCTTTGTAATGCCACACTCATGAAATGACTTTTTTTTTTTCAAATGAGTTTTCGTAAGAATCTGTCACAACCTCATAGATCTTTAAAGGTGAGTTATTCTTTTTATATAGAGTGGGGGTTATTTTAAGGCCTTCCCATTATATAAACATAAAAAATAGGAGTAAAAGCCCGTAAGCTGAGCAAACTTAAATACCTAGGTGACAATGGCAATATTATCGTTAAACTCGACACACAACTTTTGAAATACAGTGCACAAGCAGTAGGCACGAATACTATCTTATTTAAATGTCTGTATTAAGCACAACCACTCTCTGCTAAAAATGGGGGAAAAACAAACAAGTCATATTCATCAAAGTAATTGTGTAGGTACTTTCAGTACCAAAATGCCTAGAATGAAGGATTGAACTGCTAACGGCAGCAGTGACAGCCATGAATCATGGTAGGCTACTCCGGGGCCTTTACCACCATAAAACAAAAGATGTAGATGAAAAATGCTGCAATTAAGTGATTTGATTTCTGCCCCCTTTTTCCTACTGCATTCGTGCATGGCTGCACAGCAAAGATTGATGGGAAAAATTACTCTACGTGATCTCTGACAGAGCCTTGGAACAATTCTATAAGGGGGAAACATACAAATCAAACCAGCTTTCTTGTATTCAAACAAAATAATACATATAAAGCAAATACTTTAGCCTATATCCAAAGCACCAAAATTTGCATGCACACATAAATTGTTGAGAAATGCTCTGCTATCAAAACCAAACTCATGGATTTTCCAGCTAGTTGGGTTATACTGATATTTGTTTAAATAAATATCCAATCAGTACAGGCGAGTGGCATCCTCAATATGTCTGTGCACCGAGAACAAATTATAGATACAAATTTGTAGAGGTAAAACATTCTTATCTTTTATATCAATAAATTATTAATGAAAGCACATACAAAATAAAATAATAGAAAATTTCACTGACTATTCAACTCTCCTGTCATTATAGTCATTTGGGAGGGATATTTTTAATGGGTATTCACAGCTCAACTGGGGTCCTGTATACAAAAGAATCAGACCTGAATGCCACAGAATACTTTATTGTGTTTAGAGTGTATGTTTAAAAGATGCTAAATTTGCAACATCCAGTGAACAAAATAAACAATACTGCTAATATGAAGAAAGGATAATTCCTATTATCAGAAGCTAAAGTGAAATTACAGGGGTTTCATTTCCTGAGGAGAGAAGGTTACTCAATCTCAGGCTGCTGTAAGAAATGAATAGTTAATTTAACTTGAATTTATACAATAGAATTGCCCCTTCCATCAAAGGGGGAAAACCTGTGTACATTTGATTTTGCTGTGTGTATCGAGGCTGTATTTAAAGGCTGCTAGCATAATGATGTAGAATTCGGTAAATTCTTACATTCTATCTATAAACCTTTACATGCTTTCTTTTAAATATTTGGGTGATTTGAACAAGGAGTTACATGCAGATTTTGCAAGAGAGTAAATGTTATCAATGCTACTATGGATTTGTGTCTAGTCAAGACCCTATAAAAATATGTTCTACTGAAACTAGTATTTTTCAATGTCTTTTCATGGAGTTACTCTAAAAAAATGTGTAGCCTTTCCTTATGTGCCTAATTGTTGTGTTTTGTTTTTTTTGTTATCTGTCAAAATAGTAAACCTAAGGGTCCCAGGGCCAAAACTCATTAGTGGACTCTGATTTTAATAATGGGGAAATCTGTGAAATACTATTCTGGCTTGATTAAATATCAGAGACTTGGAAATCAGAAGACCTGGATTTACCACTAATTAATATTGGTTCAAGCCATAAAATCAAAGTTTCTGTAGCTCAAAAAAACTGTTGATTATCACACCTACAAGTAGTCCAACCTATTTATTTTGGCATAGGGCAGTGATGGTGAACCTTTTGAGCTCGGCATGTCAGCATTTTGAAAAACCCTAACTTAACTCTGGTGCCGTGTCACATAAGAAATGTTTTGATATTTGCAACCATAGTAAAACAAAGACTTATATTTTTGATATTTATTTTATATATTTAAATGCCATTTAACAAAGAAAAATCAACCAAAAAATGAGTTCGCGTGTCACCTCTGACACACGTGTCATAGGTTCGCCATCACTAGCATAGGGTAAGCATCAGCTTCTTTAGCCTCATGTATTAAAGTGACCATTTATAATTCTTAAAGTAGATACTTAATATGCTTTAGTAAAATTCACATTTTATCTTAATCAGACTGGTAAATAATTCATATACTTTACCTCTGATCATTAAAAATCAACAATTATTATCAATTCACCAAGTCTTAAGATATAATTAACTTACACATTAAGTCTCTTAAGTATTTATGTTGTATCAAGGTAAATCTAACTATAGAATAAATTTATTCAGTGAAACCTCCTCAATAATTCATTTAATCCTTTCATTTAAAGATGGGTTTTTAGTATATTTATTGGGGTAATGGAAAGATTTTTAATTTTATTTTTAGTAGACCATCCCTTTTGTATAAAAACAAGGACTATAAGTAGGGAAAAAATCATGTTTGATTTTTAAAATTTAAATGAAATTTAAACATAATAATAACACATGTGCTGTAACAAAGAATAACACATGTGCTATATCCAAACTCAAACTTTGGCTTTGAACTTCCTGGAAGACTGAATAAAAAGAAAAAAAATTAATGTTTCATCCTTCATATTTAGATTCTTAAGGTCAAAAGGAATATCATTTAATTCATTTGGCTATTTCGAAATAATCTCTCCTTCCTACTCACCATTTTTCTTCTACAATAATTTTGTCAAGCAAATGATAAATAGGTAACTGTAGAAAGCTATATTCTATAAAGAACTGCCATTATTACATTGCTCATTTTTTTTTATATATTGGGATATAGTATTATATGTGAAAACCCTTGAAACATAACCATATATTGAAAAGAAGGTCCATATAATCTTTAAATACTTAACCTCCCAATAGCAGTACAATTAATTTTTTTATAAATATTAAAATTATAGTGTTACCTTAAGAATTTCAGACTGTTTCAATAGTATAATAATACTATCTACTAAAATTAAAAATAACTATTTTTCTATTCTATTATGTTTTTAATAAGGTATAATTAATATACAATAAAGTAAATATGTTTAAAGCATATAATTTGATTAGATTTTGCATCTGCATAGACTCATGAAACTACCACCACAATCAAAATAATGAATACACCTATCGCATCCCTAAATCTCCTCATGTTCCTTTGTAATCTCTCCTCTTGCCTCTCCCCTTCTACTGATCTGTTTTCTGTCACTGTAGGTTCATTTGGAATTCTATAATTTTTATATAAATGGAATCATATACTATGTGTTCATCATTCCCTGGCTTCTTTCATTCCGTATAATTATTTTGACATTCATCCATGGTGTTTATCAATAGTTCACTTCTTATCAATGCTGAATATTGTTCTATTGCATAGATATACCACTTTTTACCTGTTGATGGACAACTGGGTAGTTTATAGTTTGGGCTATTATAAATAAAGCTGTTACAAATATTTGTGTTTTCTCTTGGTACTGTTAAGAGGATAAAAAGCTACAGATTAGGAGAAAATATTTGCTAAACATAAATTAATAATGGAAAATGGATTAAAAATATATAAAGACTTCCCAAAACTCAATAATAAGAAATCAAAAACCTATTAAAAATTGGTAAAAGATTTAAACATTTGACAAAAAAATTATACAAATGGAAAATAAGTACATATAAAGATGCTCAAATCATTAGTCATTAGGGAAATGTAAACTTAAAACACAGTAAGAGACCATTATTGGAATGGCTAAAACTAAAATGAATGGCCATACAAAATGTTGGCAAGAATGTGGAGGAATTAGAAATTTCCATGCAATGCCGGTTAGAATTAAAATGTTACAACCTTTTTGGAAAATAGCTCAGCAATTTCTTAAAACGTTAAAGATAATACTTATCACATAATTCTTAAGTTAACTATTTTAAAACTGACTTTATTAAAGACTAACATTAGTAAGCTTGAGGCTGGGAAAGAATGTTCCTTGCTTAGCATAATCTCTGTTAATGCTTACCTACCTACCCCTTTAACAGGCTTTAAATACCATCCATATGCCATTGACTTCCAACTGAATGGCCTTTCCATTTAACATCAAATATGTATCCCCAATGCTTAACTTGATTATCCACTCAAAAGTAGTTCTCATCAAGGTTTCCCCATCTCAGAAAATATTACTGCTATCCACCTAGTTGCTTGAAACAAAATTCTAGGGATCATACTTAACTTGTTCCCATCTCTCACTACTCCCATACCGTTCCCCATTTACAATCCCTCAAAAAGATCTGTCATCTCTACCTCCAATATGTGTCCAGGTCTCTCACTTCCATTAATACTTCTCTAATCCAAATTTCCATGATCCCTCATTATATTGCTATAATAAATTTCTACAAGCTTTCTTTATATTCACTCAAAATACTAACCTCTATAGTCCATTATTCCTATAGCAGCCAGCAAACTCTTTTTAAAACCTACATCAGATATTATCACTCCCCTTCCTAAAACAATACAATAGCTTTCCTTTGCACTTTCAATAAAATCCAAACTCCTTACCATAACCTCCATCATCAAGTGTCCAATTCTCTCATACCCAACTCAAATCTCTCACTGTTCCAGACACACTGGCCCTCTTTATGTTCTTTTAAATACTCTAAGTTCATTTTAACATCTGGGCCTTTGCACCAGATTCAGTGCCCCCAGCTCTTTCATGTCAGATTCCTTTTTATCATTCGTCAGTCCAAATATCTTCCTTTTTTGAATTTTCCCTAACTATAAAATCAAAATTAGCACTCTTTCATCTTCTCTTATACCATTCTCTGATTCCATCACCATGGTATCTAAGTGACAGAATGACCAGTTGAACAGTCGCTATGATGTGCACTGACCACCAGGAGACAGATGCTCAACGTAAAGGACTGGGCTCCCTCCTGTCTGGATAGGGCCTGTGGGGATTGGGATTGGGCCTATGGGGATCCGGCCTATGGGGATTGGGCCTGCGAGTATTGGGCAGCCTCCTGTCTGGATTGGGCCAGCTATCTGACATCCCCCGAGGGGTCCCGGGTTGTGAGAGGGTGCAGGCCAGGCCTAGGGACCCCACCGGTGCACAAATCCATGCACCAGGCCTCTAGTCTTATTATATTTCCTTGTGCACTATCTTTCTCAATTCCTTTAGGACTTTCTCAATATTGTCAAAATACTGAAACCTACCAGTATTGTTCTTCCCACATCCCTACGATCCAGAACAATGCTTGGCAAGTAGGGGGCAGTCAATTAATCTTTAATGCTTGAATTATTTTTGTAACACAGGATTTGAAAGTAATTTTACCCTTCAAATATCACTCTTTATGCATTTGTTTCTGCATTATTTGCTTTACTTATGAGAAAAATATTCTAAAGCTGAGGTTAAAAAGAAGAAAACAAAAACACTAAATTTGAAAGTAAATTATTTTCATAGAATAATAGCTCTCACACCTTTCATTTTAACTAACTCTAAGGTTAGAGACCTTTCACTTGATATGGCAATCATTTTGGGGAAGACCACTAAAGCATAAAGCAGGCATTCACACTATAGTCTTCTGTCTCCATTAATCAAGTTTATAGCAGCCATATGTACCACCACCAGATGCTGGAATTTTTAGTGCCTTGAAAATCTTTACTTCATACCAGATGCCCACTAACTGGGGATGAGGTGGGGAAGGAGGTACATGGGAAATTATGCTTCTGCCCTATTATCCACATGGAGTTAAATAGAAAGCTCTTGTTCCTATACACCCCAAAACAAATACCCCCTTTGATTAGTCCTAGGAGCGTTGGGTATCATAGGATTGTATCAAAGACAGAAAAATGGCAGAACGTTACAAAAATAATTTTTATTTTTTTAATATATATATATATTTTTATTGAGTTCAGAGATAAAGGGGGAGAAAGAGAGAGAGAGAGAGAGAAACACCAATGATGAGAGAATTCAATCAGCTGCCTCCCACATGCCCCCACACACACACTGGGGAAGGAGCCTGCAACCCAGGCATATGCCCTGACCAGGAATTAAACAATGACCACCTGATTCATATGTTGACACTCAACCATTGAGCAATGCTGGCCGGGTCAAAAATAATTTTTCATATCCATGGATGATAATTCTTAGTGGTGACAGTATCCTGGGAAGTCCATCCTTTCCTTTCAAAATAATGGCTAATGTAACATTCAAAAGAAAATAAAAATGTCCTTGTTATACTGAAGATATGAAAAATGAAACCAACAAAATCAATGAATCTAAGTGATATGCTGGCCATGGTGGAGTCTTTAATTAGAATAGCCTCCTTCAAGTATAACCAGCAACAGAGCACACATGCTGGAGTGAAGACATGAGAAACACAGAGGAGGAACATACAGTGACCACAGGAAAAGTAAGAACAAACGGATATAAAGCGAGTCTAGAGACAGAAGCCTTAGAAGTGGTGGGAAAATAATGGAAGATAGTCCATTTGGTGTGCCCTTTCCAGAGAGCAGCTATATAGGTGGCAGTGGAAGGCAGTGAAAGGCCTACCACTGAAAGCATCAAAGACATTAAACTGTCAGAAATGGAACACTAAGAAAAGATAATCTGAAATTCCCCTCCACACCTTGCGGGGGGGGGGGGG
>NW_006383008.1:863046-868201 GCF_000327345.1 Myotis davidii
CTAAAAGAGGTCTATTGAGAAAACCAAGCATAATTCATTGTATGAGGAAATTTTAAGAGGAGAAATTAGACCCTATACCACTCTCACATTTAACTTAATTGATTCATAAATATGGCCATTAGTTTATACATGGCATTAAATATGTTTATCCATTACATAAACTGTTTTCTTTAATTTAAGCTTTAATTTATAAACCTTATCAGATAATTGCCTGTTTCCAGTATGGTAGAGCTTTGAACCCCAATCACATGGAGTATTCTTGATGTGATCTGCTGTAACCTAACATCCACAACAGAGTGATGGAGAAGAGAAAAATAAATTGAAACATTAAAAAAGCAGAATTATGAATGAACAAAATGAAAATTACAAATTATAAATGAAGTAAATAATATTTCTAGTCTTTAATATAGAACCAATATGGAATATCGTATAGGAAGTTCCAAAAGGAGCAGAAAAAGTGAATAGGTTATACTTAGGGGCAAAAAGTAACCTAAATTCACTGGGCAATTTTAGAAACATTCTTTTTCTCCTGGGTTTTGAATGCTTATAGAGGAAAGAGAAAACTAATCTAACCAGCCTGAATAAAAGAATATTAAAAGAAAAGACATTTTCATTCATTGATACAGTATCTAAAAAGTAACTTTAAACACACACAAAAATTTAAATGGATTTTATGCCTTTCCCTCACATTCTTTGAAACATTCTTTCCAAAGGATAATCTCTGAAAATCTTTTCTCAGATTTCTTAGCAAATATGTCCTGACCTTATCTTCTAAAAACAGTCTTCTAAAAGGTAAGCAAGGACCTAAAATAAATCAATTATATCTTCCTATCTCTCTGTCAATTTAACATCTCTCTATCTAAAAACAGCCTAATTCTTGTAGAAATCAAATAGCTACAAAAAAAGGAGGAGATAGAATTTATCTAGAATTGGAGACCATGAATATTAATTTGGGAATCAAATCAAATAAGATCAAAACATTACCTTAATTTCTACAATTGTCTACTAAAAGCTCCAAATTGTCTCAATTTTCTTTTCTAAGTAGTAAAATCACAACTACTCAGTCAGTGACATTAAAACATATTCAATATTCATTCAAAAATGTATTAAAAGTTTTCTTTATAAACGATATTCTTGGACTTATGCTAAGAGCTACCATTCCCTTGGAGAGCAACAAAATAACTTTGATCACATTCTATATCCTGTAAACTAAAATATAACATTTATATTCCCAATGTGAATATGAAGCCCCCGAGATGAAATTAGAGTTTTGATCTCAAATTATCGCTCAAAACTATTTGGGCTTTATGTTTTAATACATTCTGGTATCTAAACTTAAGGTCTTTGGTAACTTTAGATTTAATGCAAAAAATGATTATTCAATTAGTTTCTCTTAGCATATTTGATCTATGATATTCAGAGTTCTATTTAATAATTTTTTAAAATGTAGAGATTCAGGGATTTCATACCATGAAGTTTCTTTTACTAAAAAATAAAGCTATGGGCATATTCATTATAATGTGATGTAATTACTGCTTTTAAGTTCAGATGTCTTAAAATCTGATGTAACTGCCTTCAGGGAAATTATATTTTAGCTTCTAAAATTCATTATTTTAAAATTTACTATACAATATCTGGAGTTAACCTGAGGATCAGCCAAAATCAATATGTTTATTCCAGTCACATAGTTTAAATGTATAATAAAACATAATAATGTTATCTCAAATATTTACTAGTTGTAAGTTATATACTAAACAATTTTGTCATGACTAAATGTATTGTGCTAAAATCTGAATTTTCAAAACTAAATATGTTTAAGTTAAGAGTATAACAGGTCAATATTTTAAGATTTTCAGAGTAGAAATAAATATAAATGAAACTTTACAGCTTAATGTTTGCAAATTCACAAATACAATTTTATAAATTAAATTTCCTTTATTTTAAAGAATCATGCATTCTTTTTATCATCATTTCTATATGTACATTTAACAATAGCCTTAATTCACTGGGGAAAAGTCAAAAGTTTACAGTTATTTTTAGAAAAATTAATTAACTTCTTTCTAAATAAATTAAACACAAAGAATTCTGAATGCTAGTCTACAAAATAATTTTAAAAATGTAAAACAATAAGTATATTTTTCTTCCTTCAAATAGTGCATAGGCACAATTACTAGATTCATTAATGCTATGATAATATATCTAAATTATAAAATATAGGCATAGAATTTGCACAACTGAAGTTATGAGTGACAGATTAGCATTATTATTAAAGATTTACACATACCTTAGATGAGAAATATTAACAACATTAATAGCTTCCATTTATTATATGCCTACTAAGTCCCAGGCCTTATCCTAGGCCCTTTGCATATATCATTATTAATAGTCACAACAGCCCTGCAAGGTAGAGGTCCTTTTTTCATTTTTACAGCTGGTACAACTGTGTTTCAGTTCCGGTAAGCACTTGCCTGAGGCCAAACAAGTGGAAGAGCTGGAATTCAAACTCAAACCTCTATCACTTCTGAGAGTTTTGACTTTATTCATCTCTGATAAATTATGTACAAATATGCTTTTTAATTTTTTTTAAATTCATTACCAATTAAAATGTTTTCCAAGGTAACATCTGACAACAAACCAGCCACAGGCTTCCTCAGGTAGAGAGACATTTGGGGGCCACATTGCTATTAACAATGCCCAAATTCTGAATTTTAAAACTTCACTGTTTAATCATGTTCGTTGAGACAAAAGTGATTTCAATTTAATTTTAAACATCTGTTTAAGATTGCTTTTGAAAATCAAAGGGTAATTGTACTGTGATAACTACTGTGTAATAACCACTCCACTGAAAAGTTACACTTATGCTTAATAATAAAATATATATAAACACATTTATTGAATACTTAGTATGGATAGCTAAATGCTTCAAATTCATTATTTAACTTTTACAACAACCTTGTAAGGAATACTATTATTATGATCTTACAGTTAAAAAAACTGGAACACTTAGGCATTAATTTGTTTACCCACAGCCAAGCTGCTAATGAGTAGAGGGACTAAGTTTAGACCCCAAATTCGCACATGTCCAAAGTCAAACCACTATATTAGCCTGTCCTGCATACAGTGGCCTTTACAAGTGGATTACATTAAAATGTCCACACAAGGTCTAGGGCAGGGGTGGGCAAACCTTTTGACTCGAGGGCCACAATGGGTTCTTAAACTGGACCAGAGGGCCGGAACAAAAGCAAGGATGGAGTGTTTGTGTGAACTAATATAAATTCAAAGTAAACATCATTACATAAAAGGGTACGGTCTTTTTTTTCAATAGTTTTATTCATTTCAAATGGGCCGGATCCGGCCCACGGGCCGTAGTTTGCCCCCAGCTGGACTCTAGGGTGTAAGCCTGTGATCATACATATTAGTGGGCTGAGCCTACAGGATGAAAGGCAATGGCTGCAACTATCTTCACTTACTGCCCATTTAAACTCTGAGAATTCATTTCTTCACTTCAAAAGTGAACTGTGCATATTATATAATCTCTAAGATCACCAAAGCAATAAGATTAAGATCCTATAAATGCACTGATTTTATGTAACTGAACAATTCTTCCAAAAATATAACTCAAGGTTTGTCCTTGTTTTGCTATTATTCCTGTCTCTCCCCATAGACATTACAGAGGTTTTAGCATGAACAGAGTGGAGTCATGGCGCTTTCTCAGCTCTGCTAAGTACTCATGACCTTGGGGAGTCAGTCCAACTTGTCTATGTTTCAGTTCAATTCATAACATGAAGAAAATACTAATATCTATGCCAAAGAATTGCGTGAGGAAAAAATAAAGGTAAAAGTGGTCAGCACAGAGTAAACTCAAGAAAGGTTAACTATTTTTTATTGTTATATTATAAAATGGAGAAATTGTTATACAATTTATGTTAAATCACACAAAAGATCTAACAAGAAATAATTAGGACAAAATGTTCACTGCTAGTACACTCTGAATTTTGAAATTATGTTTATATATGTATATGTGTGAATGTGTATTACACACAGGTGTGTATGAATTTGTGTGCACATGTGCACATGTATACATTTACCTGGCATTAAATATTGATGTAAACATTCATTTTTATGTGCATTTCTCTTTTTTTCAGTGTTTTTAGATAGCATGGCTGACAGGATCAGCATCAGATTTACACAGAATGATAATATGCAAAAGCACACAGAATTCTCACATGTATAAATGCTGTCTAGATATTTTAAGACATTTTGTGGAAACCACTAAAGTGGTGGGGACGGGACAATGATGCGTCAACTGAATTAATCACTATCATCACTCTTCTAAAGAAAAAACAAAGCAACTTCAGCACACTCAATCATCATGAACATGAAGAGAATGGAGCCGCATACAACCAAAGCTGGCTCCCTGTTCTCCGGTAGGGCATGTGTTAAAAAGGTGCAGCCACTGACGGAAGACTTGCTCCACAGTTCCCAAACACTGACATCCCTATTTATAAATAACATGAGGGCTATTCTGGTTTACTTGCTTGTCTGCTTTTTATTTGTGTTTGCTTGTTTACTTGTAAATAGAAAATGCAACTGTTTTCTATAGGACTATGGAAAACCTTGCAACCAGACATTTGAGCTTATCAAAGAAAAATTTTACCTGATGACATGACACAGATATTATGTGTCAAAGACCCACTGTAAACAAAGGTAGCCTTTTTTTCTTAATTGCTGGCAATCCTAAAATGTGAGGCTAAGTCTCACCAAAACACAGGCATAGATATAGGAGGAATTCTATGGCATCTGACTTTTTGTGCTTATTCCTTAGATCTAATTGCTTGCTACTGATCCAAATGCATTTCTGACCTTGTACTGTTAACTCAAGGATAACCCAGATATCAAGAGTATTTAAAAAGGGTTATGAGGACTAGGAACAGCTTCCACATTGACTTACTTCAGCAACAACACACTAGTCAAAGGTAACATGATCATTTAATCTCAAGGGCTTATATATTCCCCTAACCATTTAATTAACCATGGTCTGATTAGGAATAAAAATGGCTGGGCATGTGGATTTTTAAAATGTACATTATTTTACACACTCACTCTCTCTCTCTCTCTCTCTCTCTCTCTATATATATATATATATATATGCCAT
>NW_006383008.1:868292-869698 GCF_000327345.1 Myotis davidii
TATATATATATATATATGCCATATCATCTTAAGAAATTTTTCTTTTCATAGAACACTTTGCAAATTTATCCTGTAGATCAATGTTGGGCTTGCCACTACAGATCACAAACAAACATAATACTGCAAAGACAGGATATGCTGAAGCAGCAGCTATTAGTAATTTCTCACATGTGTGAAAGGAAAAAAAGAAAAATGGCTTAGTGCATTCTAGTTCATTCACAGAGCTTTTGGAATTAATTACACTTATGTTGCTCAATACTAACAGTGAGGATTAGGAAACAAATGCTGAGGTATACATATGAGAAATATGCTTATTATTTTATCTTTGCAGTCACCTAGATTTATAGTTTGTATACCTTTATAACATGTATACATTTTATGTTCATGTATAATAAAGATCTGTATTATATATGCATATTTTATATATGTATATAATAAAAGATGTTTCAGTATATAGGAATGAGAAAAATAAAGGCAAACAAGCTGCTTTTAAACAAAATCATCATCAAAATACACTGCATATTTTATCTGGAGGATATGATTCAAATTATAGATATCAGAGACAGCAACAGTCTTCTGTTTATACCATGTGAAACAGTGGAGAGATGATCACTTAGCTTTTGTTTTGGTTCCAATTCATTTTTTTTCAAGAAGTGTAATTAAAAGCTGCATTAATGCCACCAATTATGGCCTCCAAGGGACCAGAAACCCCATGTTACTCTGTGATGAAACACAACTGAGCTGCAAACATCCATTTACCATTATAATACTCATTAATCCTGCCAAAAACAACTCATTACGGGACTTCAAGGAAATCATCTCATAGGCAAACAGCACAGAATCTGTCATTGCATTCCTCACAGCAAAGTTGCGGAGGTGGAAACTGTTGTTGTCACTAATTTATGATACTGAGAATTATGGTTTTGCTTTTTACCTAGCCAATACCCTTATGTGAAAGAACGAGGCTACACTCTCACCCTTTTAGCAAAGTCTTAATAAAGAAGCAGCTTTGACTCAAAAATCTCAGTAATTTAAGCCTAAAATATTTCATTAACCTACCTATCAAATTCTTCCAGAACCCAATCTCACTTCATTGAACATCAGCACCAATAGCATTTTTCTTCCCAAAGTAGTAACACAAACCCCACTACATCCATTGTCATTTCCTGACTGGATGTAAAATGAAATATAAACCTCTCTTATTCTTTAGTCAACTGAATATATTCAACTATGTTGGCTCCTTTTTATTTCTTTTTAAAATTTCTTTATTGATTAAGGTATTATATATGTGTCCTTACACCCCCATTGCTCCCCCACCCCCTCACTCATGCCCTTACCCCCCTGTTGTCTGTGTCCATTGGTTAGGCTTATATGCATGCATACAAGTCCTTTGGTTGATCTCTCCC
>NW_006383008.1:870704-873914 GCF_000327345.1 Myotis davidii
AGCCATGTTCAAAGGCTGTTAAATCGCGTTGTTTACCCATATCTTCAGAAAAAAATCACTTCTAATGTCGTGGTACACAACCTGCTTCCCTATTTATAATGGTCTGGCCCTCTAGCAACTTCAGCGTGAAATTATAGCTAATTTGCCTACAAACGTCAGGTGGTCATAATAATCTGGCCACTCGGTGTATATATCTGTTCTTGTGTATTGGCTCCTTTTTCTATCCCCCCAGCTCCAGGAAGTTGCCACAACCAGCAAGCTTTCTCTGAATGACTGGCGGTGATTTGATGTCACTGTTCTAGGAAAAGTAGCCCTGAATACTCTCCAGCAAACAACACTGTGAGATGTAAATTATCATTTGATAAATAAGTAATATAAATATGGATGATTAGAAAGGGGTTTTATTTATAATACATTAACAATCTTTAGGTTTCAAGACCAAAAGCAAACTATTCTTTCTCTTCAATACAATACTGCCTCTTATACTTTAGGAGTCTTTGCTTGAGTAGAAATTATCTACATAAGATGTCTGAAAGGGTGCTCTAAAATAAGCTTAGATAAAATATTAATGAGCTAACTTAAGATATTTGGTTATGCTCTTTATACAGAATTTGAAAGAAAAGAAAATCTGTAGGAAAATTTTTCCACAAAGACAATATCCTTTCTCATAAAATTACTGGAAAGAAGTGAAAAGTAAATGATAATCTGCTTATTCCACAACAATTCTAATGAAATTAATAGCAAAATTCATTAATACTGGCTGCACTGGTAGAAAAATGAGGACTAGCTTGACTTCTACAAAAAAATTCTCAAAGTTTATACTTAAGATAAAAGTGAAGATAAATGGCCCATTCAGCAGCTAGAGCATCGGCCTGTGGACTGAAAGGTCCCAGGCTTGATTCCGGCCAAGGGCATGTACCTCAGTAGGAGGTGTGCAAGAGGCAGCTGATCGATGTTTCTCTCACATCGATGTTTCTAACTCTCTATCCCCTCTCCCTTCCTCTGTGTAAAAAATCAATAAAATATATTTTTTAAAAAGTGAAGATAAATGTATAGATTACAAAGTGATGAAGCAAAGGATTTATTCTGGTAGATCCTTTTCAATTTTCAGGTTTGGGATTTAAATTTTGAAAATAGGTACAAAGTAAATGCTGCATGCTCTCACAGAAACCAGGAGTTATTTACTCAGATATCAACCTTATAAATTCTAGAAGTTTCCTTCTAGAATCCAAGTCCTGTGAGAACTCTGTCTTGTACACCACTGAGTCATCAGCTTTTAGCACCATGTGAAAGACAATCTTGAAATGTTTACTAAATGAACAAAAGCATTGAGCTTTACCACAATAGTCTGGGAACACGCAAATACCAACGCTGCATCACTGCTGTAGAACTTTTTTTCTCTTCTGTCCGAAGAAGATGAACTGGCTTTATAGTCTAAGTTCCGAACTCTTTGAGGAAGTGTTTATGAGCGAAAGTAGAAGTTTCAAAACCTAAGAAAAACCCTATCTTCTATTTCTTTGCTGATGGAAGAAAGCTTACCTAGTGGAAGAAATAGAAATTAAAAAAAAATAGATGTCTTGGACTGAAAGCATTTTCCTCAGCTTTTTGGGGTTCTTGATTTACTCACTGCATTTGGGTCCTGTATGACTCTAGAAGGCATAAATCTTTGGAGGCTGAAAACTTTGCCCAGAGCTGGAGAGGATCAAAAGAGCTCTCCGAGGCCTGAGCTGAAGTTAGCAGGGTGCCTGTGATTTTAGAACACTTCTGACTATGCCAATAGCTGATTGCCCTACTGGAGCACATAGAAATTTTTTTTTAATTAAAGTGAGAGAAAGAAATCTTGACCTCAGATGCAACTCACTCATCCCAGTGTATGTGGTCCCTGAGAGACCAGGATCTTTTCATGATCCCACTGTAGGCCTGACATCAGGAGCCAAAACAGATTAAATATGACGTTCCAAAAAAGAATATGAAATTTCTTGTACTCGAGTTTTTTGGACCAGAATTTGTACCCATACAGAATGAATTCCAAAATTTCATACACTGATTTTTCCTGGTTTCAATATGGATCTTAGTTTATCAGACTAAAAGTGATCTGGTTGGAAATGGGAGTGAAGGCTGGCTGGTACCTCCATCTCTTTTCCTAAGAAAAAAGTACCTGTTTCTTTTATGACATCCTTGCTTCCAGGAAGGTATCAAGTTAGATGGGAATACTACCTTCATGTCTTTCTTGTTTTGTTCTCAAACCATGAGGTGGGATGAATAGGGAATCCTCAATACAGTACTAGATACTTATTAGATGCTAAATGTTAAATAGATGTTATATGAGGCAAAATATGCAAAATTACCCTACAAAATTGATATAGTAAGGTTGTGAAAAATAAAATGGCTTTGAATCTAACATGCAAATAGAGGGGGTCATGTTTGCCTGGGCACCATATTCTCTCAAACTAGGGCTTTTCCTTCTGGAAGCTACGGGGGCTTTTTCTCAGGCAATTTTAGGTGAAATAAATTCTAAAATATTTTCAATTTACCAACTTTTAAATACCTTTATTATCTATTAAGTTATTTACAGGACGAGACCCAATATGTATATTCAATTCCAAGTTAATATAGGGAATATCAGTCATAACAAATAAAAATAATTCTCAATCTGATGTAATTTACATGTTTCAAAAAGAACTGATGTGTAGAAAGAAACTCAATTACAATGTGTAAGTGGGCAATCTTTGGGTTTAGAATAACCAGCTCATGTGAAAGTGTTCAAAGATCAAGCACAGTGTGTTGCACAGAGTACAAAATAAAGGGCTTCCAGATCTCTCTGAGATGTGGAAGCTACACTGTCAAAAATGCCAGCTCATCTCTGGATGGCCCAGATCAGTGTAGATAACTATGTCACTTCAGGAAACGTTAAAAATGACATGTAGCACTTTGTCATTATAAAAATGAAGTGTCACCCTCAGAGTGTTACCAGAGGATGCAAACATTTGTATTTATTAATATAGCTTAATGTGTGTTTTTCTGTCCAGAGCTTTAGGATTGACAAATAATTCCAATTTTATAATCATCATATCTACACTAATAAAAGAGAAACATGGTAATTGGTATACGACCGCTACCCTTCCCATTGGCTAATCAGCGAGATATGCAAATTAACTGACAGCCAAGATCGCGACCGGCAGCCAGGCAGCTTAAACTGAACATGAGGCT
>NW_006383008.1:874170-881670 GCF_000327345.1 Myotis davidii
CAGCCAGCCCCACCCATGCACCAGGCCTCTACCCTATATAGTAAAAGGGTGATATGCCTCCCGGCACCGGGATCAGCGGAGCCATGAGGCCTCCCGGCACCAGGATCAGCGTGACAGGGGGCAGCGCTCAAACCCCCTGATCGCCCTGCTCTGTGTGTTACAGGGGGTGGGGCCACAACCTCCCTATCCGCCCTGCTCTGTGTGTGACAGGGTGCGGCGCCCCAACCCCCTCACCCACCCCACGGGCCCTGCTCTGTGTGTGACAGGGTAGAGTCATAACCTCCCCATCGGCCCTGCCCTGAGTGTGAGAGTGGCAGCATCCCAACCCCCTGGCAATGTAAAATTCACATAGTAAGTATATATATGTTTCAGAAATTATTTAGGATCATTTTATTGACAACCATTACTTCCAGAGTCAAGTTAAAACTAATGTACACTTTCATTTTAGGGAATAATTGGTAAGAAATTGCTGCCATTACATTTTTTAATTCAAGTACTTGCCTTCCACCCCATCTCCCTTCCACATTTCTCTGACCTACCCTCACTATTTAAAGCAACCTAAAGTAGATCAATAGCCATGAATGCTGCTGCAAAATGTATTCAAAAACAGGTTGGAGAGTAATGATAAAATATTTGCTAAATTATTCTTCTAAAATATTAGGTCTTTTGACAACGGTGCACTGAGTCTACCTAGATTAACATATGGGATAACACTCTGTTCCCAGGACTTGTTCCAATTTGACTTGATTCCAGTTGTTTCTGACCCATTTTCTGATTTCACTCATCACTGTAAAACCAAGCACCTGTTTCCAGAAACTAGTTTCTCTAAACCCTGGGACAATCAACTGAAAAAAATAAACATAATTATTATGTACATGTCCCTGAAATATACCTCAATAATATATTTTGAAAAACTGTGGCATATTATTTCTAATGACATTAACTAGACAATTTTCAATCTTCAATAATTTAACACTACAAAATTGATAGCCTATTCCCCGATATTCCTTTTCATTGTTTTTATGCAACTATCAGCCTCATAACATGACAATCCCTAACTCACTTTATATGTCAGTAGGTATAGCTTATGCATAAAATTTTGACATCAAAATATAAATTGTTAAGAATTATGGAAATGAGGCTATAAAATTTCTAGTTATTTTACTACAAAAGTTTATCTTATTAGGAAAAAAACTGAAGGTTATCACATGCTCCTTCTGAAATGTTTCAGAACATCAGATAAAAACATTATAAGTTAAGGCAATGCTGTAACCATAAAAGATCTTGGCACTGTCTCTGAGAAAATTAAAGGCACAATGTCGAAACCTAAAAGTATAAGCCAAGATAGGTTATGCTTTTAGATTTTGACACTGGCTTTGGCTTAACAGGCTCAATGATGTAAAACACATGAGGTGTATCACAAGATGATATCCAAACAACCTCAAGTAGTGAATAGGTCATGAAAGTCATAGACATTTGATGGTGTGTGCTTTTTTCAAATTCTGGATATTTTAAATATTTAGTAATTCAAATGCTCTATCAAAAAGTAATTTTAAATTGTTTTAAATTATTTTCAAAATGTGTGGAATGAATGTTCACATTAAATGACTCACCTCCCTGACTCTTCTGTTTCCTTTAATACTACATCAGGCACATGCTGAATGGACTGAATTAAAATCTAATGATTGAACACAATTTATTCAAATATAGCAGGAGGTAGAATAGCATTTTGACAGAGAGTAGGCACCTTGTGGTTTGAGTATTGGCTCTTCCATTAATTCGCTTATTGACCCTAAATAAATTGCTTAACCTCTTTAGGTATCAGTGTGTTCAGCTGTTAAATGGGGATAATTATACTTTGTTCATTACATGGAAGATTTATTGCATTAATTTATATAAATATCTCACATCATAAGAGCTCAATAAATGTTACCTAAAATCATCATTATTTGGGGGGTTAAAAATACAATTATATAAATCCACTAGAGGCCTGGTGCATGAAATTCATGCAGGGTGGGGGGGTCCCTCAACCCGGCCTGCACTCTCTCCAATCCAGGAACCCTCTCACAACCCGGAACCACTGGCTCCTAACCGCTCACCTGCCTGCCTGCCTGATGCCCCTAACTGCTCCCCTGCTGGCCTGATTGCCCTAATTGCTCTCTCCTCCTGGCCTGATCCTCCTAACTGCCTAACTGCTCTCCCCTCCTGGCCTGATTCCCCCTGACTGCCTAACTGCTCTCCCCTCCTGGCCTGATCCCCCTGACTGCCTAACTGCTGCCTTCTCCCTTCTGCCTTCCCCTGCAGTACCTTCTCTCATGGCCTCTGCAAAAGGGACCTTGGTGCTGGACCGGCCCTCACAGCCGCCGTGGCTTTGTCTAGAAGAATGTCCCAAAGGACGTCCAATCTAATTAGCATATTACCCTTTTATTAGTATAGATAATAGATAGGGAAGAGTGCAGGTTTGAAGACATATTGTTATTATAAAAAAAGTAAGATAGCATTCCTTTTTAATTCTCACTGAGGGAATGTTTTTTATTGAGAGAGCGAGAGCAAGAGTGAGAGCGAGAATGAGAGAGAGAGAAAAGTAGGAGAGAGAGAAAAGTAGAAGGAGAGAGAGAAACATCAATGTGAGAGAGAAACGTCAGTTGGGTACCTCCAACGCATGCTCCGACTAAGGATTGAATCTGTGACCCTTGGCTGCAAGCGGCGATGCTCCAACCAACTGAGCCACACCAGCTAGGGCAACATTCTTTATTTTATTTCAGAATCAATATTTCAGAGTTTTACTTTTATTCCCTAGTCTAGGTATACTACAATGCCAATCAACCAAAAATGCTTAATATCGCCTATGCATATAGAAGAGCAGTCAATATTTTATAGAGCTGTATATAGTTTAAATTATCAAACAAAATAATATAGTAAGACCATTTGAAGGAATTCTATAATGTATACATTTAGGAGAAAAATAATTTTAAAAATAGTCATCATCTAGTATAGTTCAATTTTTAGAGCAATTTGAATATATCTTACCATGGTTTCTTCAAGAAAATGTAATACAAGGACACAAAGCCTAAGAAAAATTGTGTCTGAAAGGGCATGGAAGGGCCATAAGCAGATGCCCCAGTGGTTTGTGCAGTTTCCTCAAGAGCCTACAACATTAAAACATCTGATCAGAAGTCTGAATGTTGGGCAAGGAAAGATGGTGGATGCTATGAACAGTTGCACCCTTTTACTAATACAGTGTCTTTGAAGTTTAGTTGATCTGGACATTGGTAGACAGAGGCCCTTTTACTAATACAGTGTCTTTGAGATGATGTACTAGAAGTTTAGTTGATCTGGACATTGGTAGACAGAGGCATAGGGTGTGTCCTATGGACAGCAGTGAACTGTTTTTTCAAGCATATTCCTGGACAGAGAGTTCAAATAGCTTCCTCTGCACCACCAAGGAGACTGACTTCATTTGTGAGAGAGTGGAAATAATTTCACTCTCTACTAGAATCGTCTGTGAGATGAGTAAGTTTTCCATCCTGATGCAGATAAGGTACAGAGACTGTTACAAGCAGCTTCAAGAATTTCCTGAAAAGGACTAGGGGTAAAGGAGCCCTAAGACTGAATAAGACTCTAGAGAACTTGAGAGGATCCTGTGGTTCCAAAATTGAAGAGGGGCGCTATGATTTTTTTACCCTTAAAACCCCAGAACTGAGCTATACAGAGTAAAATTGTGAAAGCAGCAATTTCTCCTTTCAGCTTCTATAGGTATTTACAATTTACATGTAAAAGAACTAGATCTTAATACAATAACGTTGAGTTTAACTTTTTTCCAAAATTAAGTATTATATCTAACATGGCCCAATCAGTCCAGACACTGACACAAAACAAAGGCTACCTATGACTCATGGGCTTTTCTTAGAGTCTTAATATTGCCTCACAGGCTCAACGGCTTTGCTTGGTCTGTTTTATGAGTATAAGCTATTCTTTTCTCTCCAGTGCTCTCCAAGTGTCCCCACTACACGCAATACAACAAGAAGCTGAATCTTAATAATGTATCAAGGTATCGTCATAATTAAGAATAAGATATTTGGTTAGTAGTACTTCTATGATGAAAAGGGACTGAGAAAATTAAGATTGAAAATAATAAGCTGAATATAAGAAAAAATCATTTCTAATGATCGTTTGAGTTGTAGACTTTAGGACTAAAATGTATTGACTTTGTCTAAACTTTCAAACACTGGATCCTTAAGTTGCAAAGCATTAGAAGTCTAATAGCTTTAAAGATCTCAAAAAGGCCTTTTGCCCATATGTGCAGCATAGTAAAGTAACAAAAATATGGATCTGCCCATCTAAATGAATGAAACATATACAGTGCAGTTGTAGTATCTGATGCCAGATATTGATTAGTGAGAACATAATGAATTGTATGATCTATAAGACCATAATCCTGCTATTAATCTGCCTTTCAGGTCATAATCACATACACTTCAAGCAGCAAGAGTTCTTCAATTGAATTCAAATGACTAAAAATATATACAAATTAATGTTTGCAATTTTCCTATGAAAACTGAACAGTATTAAATACCTGACATCAAACTGACTATAAGAAAACAAACACCAACTTCTCTTTATTGATCAACTTTGCACAAATAAAAACATTAGTATGTCGGGATTTTAGAAAATACATCTATATCTGTTATCTCCCACACAAGCACAGATGTTAAAAATAAACTTTAATACTGATAATGTTTCCATTATGTTGCTCTCAAGGATAACATTTATTTACTGCTTTGGAAGATTCTTAACACCAATAAGTTATTAATTTATATAAGTATCTATTACAACAAAGGTGAAAGTGTACTTTATCACTAATTTATAGTAGCCAGTGAATTGGAAGAGTCCAGTGTTGTTTTCATGGATTTCATAGGTCATCTAGTGCAACTCTGTGCCTTTAGCAGGATTTTCCCCAAACCATGTAAGAATTATTAGAGGAAATATTTGAGAAATGTCTATTCCATTTAAAAGGTTTGTGGAGGTATACCCATTTGATGGTAGACTTTATTATATGAAAGGTTAATGATATTACAACGTAATTTTTCTTTCCTTTTCATACTCTTGTTCTCTCCTGCTCCTCTGCACTATTTTTGGGTGAGGAAGTAAAAAAATCAAAACAAATATCAAAATTCTATTAAAAAAACACTTTTATTGTCATCACATTTCTCCTTTAAAATTTAAAGTTTCATTTTTAAAAATTTTCCATACTTTGTTTCATGACCTGCTCTCAGAACAAATAATTTAATGGTTCTTTTATTATTTTATTATATGTAAACTGTATTGCCTCAATTAATTTTCTTTTTCTGGAATACAGATTTACTTATAAGGAATTTAGTAATATTCAATTATTTGTCACTAAAATTGAATTTCCATAGTCTTCTATAACAACCAATTAGTGGGATTAATAATATTCACTATGGAAATTCTCCACTAGATGTCTTTTTCTGCAGTCTCCCCCATTCTGTGAAGATATAAGCAATAGGTCATGATAAGAAAACTCCATATATTTGAAAATCAACAATATTTTAATCAGCTGATTTTTTACTTTATCCCATTTTTAGTTCCTTTACACAGCTCCTAGCCTAGTTCTCTTTTTACCTTATGCATATTATGGAGCTTAACGTTAGAAAAAATTTTTTCAACGAGCTTAATACCTACTGACTACAATGAAAGTATTATTTCTAGATTTCTGAAAACGAGTTTTCCATTCTGTCCTATGGGTTAACAGCCGTGGGCAAACTACGGCCCATGGGCCAGATCCGGCCCATTCAGCTGTTCTATCCAGCCCGAAAGAGCGGAGGGTTCTCTTGCTCTCCCCTCCGCTCCTTCACCAGCAGCAGTGTTAACATGTATTAGTTCACACAAACGCTCCATCCATGCTTTTGTTCCGGCCCTCCGGTCCAGTTTAAGAACCCATTGAGTTCCTCGAGTCAAAAAGTTTGCCCACCCCTGGATGAAAATATTAACATTTCTTATTTATATTTTCTGCAAAACAACGTATTATAAAATTAACTAGGGGCCCAGGGAACGAATTAGTGCACCTTGAAAGGAACCGTGGACCACGAGACTGCGGTGGGCACAGGGACGGGTCTTGGCCCATCCTCCGCCCCCCACCCCCCGACCCAGCCTCTCCTGCTGCTGCCCCTGACCCCCTCTCTCCCTCTCTGCCAGCAGCCCTGCTCCCGCCGCAGACGCTCCTACACACTGATGGCACCGCCCCACTCACACCCATTGACAGCGTGGAGAGGATGGGGCCAGCACCAGCAGCCGGTGTGAGTGGGGCCAGTGCAAGCAGCAGCTGTCACCTGATTGCCGCTGAGGAGCAGGGGGAGGAAGAGAAGCCCTCAGGGGCGATCGGTGCCAGCAGCTGCTGCTTGCACTCACTGACGGCGCCTAGCGATCAGGACCGGCACCGGGCGCCAGCAGCAGGTGTGAGCGGCAGCTCCAGGTGCCAGCAGCGGGTGCGAGCAGGGCTGTCGCTGGCAGCAAATGCCATTGCTGGGCAGGACCACAGTGTGTGGGAACAAAGAATTTTCAGTAACCACCAAAGGCTTACCCAATGACAGCGATCAGCACCCCACCTTGGTCTGGCCCCCCTGCTCACCTGCTCCACCATCCTGCAGGTGTCAGCAACCTCCATGTTCCATGCTCTGCTCCCTGTTGCTGATACCCACCATGTTCCGCCCCCGCCCCCTGGTGGTCAGTGCACATCATAGCAACTGGTTGTTCTGTGTTCGGTCTATTTGCATATTAGGGTTTTATATAGAGAGATTATGGTATAAAATATTTTATTTGATAGCATATACATTCATGCTTGAAATATTCTTGATGGCTAAAATTTTCTGTTACAAATTTAGAGAAAATTCAAATCAAATCCTATATAATAAAAGCCTAATATGCTAAGTGTCCAGTTGTCCGGTCCGCCATTCAACCAATCAAAGCGTAATATGCTAATGTATACTAAGGCCATTCAACCACTTGCTATAATGTGCACTGACTACCAGGGGGCAGATAGTTGATTGGTCGACCAGTCATTATACTGTGCACTGACTATCAGGAGGCAGACAATCAACTGGTTGACCAGTCACTATGACGTGCACTGACCACCAGGGGGCAGACGCTCCGACCAGTAGGTTAGCTTGTTGCTGGGGTTCAGCCAATTGGGACTGAGCAAGATGGGCCAGCCACACCCTGGAGCCCTCCCATGGTCCCTCCCTGACTGACCAACCACCCACATCTCTCCCTGGTCCCGATCGTGCACCAGTGGGATCCCTCGGCCTGGCCAGCCCCCTCTTGTAATCCAAGACTCCTTGGGGGATGCCGCAGAACTAGTTTTGACCTGAAGGTGGAACAACCAGTAGCTATGTCAGGCACTGACCACCAGGGGGCAGACACTCAACACAGGAGTGCCCCCTGGTGGTCAGTGCGCTCCCACACGGGGAATGCTGCTCAGCC
>NW_006383008.1:886670-910259 GCF_000327345.1 Myotis davidii
ATTCATAGCCTATAGTGATCTAACTTAATGTTCTCCAAATCATTTCTTCTGATTTTTTTGAGCCCCAAACTTTCTATTATTTCAAAAACCATCAAAGTAACTGGACTTTTCTAATATTCTTGATAGTGTAGCACAAAAAGGTAGTGTTACCAGGAGATTATGCCCGGAGTGTTTACACAAAAGAATACGAGAATGGTAATTCTAATGATGGTGTTGTCTGTCTGAAAAATTTTGGCTTACATCATCTATAGGGAAATATAAAACAGACTTTTCCTAGACCCCCCTAAATGGTATAAACAGTGGAGATTTTAGCTAACAAAGAATAATCAATGTAAAGTCATAGTTTGCTACATGGGCTACGACAGCCTCATAGTCCTTCCCTGTCCTTTTCACATGTTGAAAAGCTCCTGAGGTCAAGCAGCAGAAAAGTTATTTATTTCATGGCCCCCAGGCTGAGAATGCCACCTCAAGGGCCAATTTGTGATTATTGTGATGGTGGTGTTCTGAGGTGTAGACTAATGCCTTGGGAATTGGGCAGAGATCAAACAATTCCCTTCTCCCTGGGTAGCAAACTGACATGGATGATGATAACTTTTAGCCACTACCAATATGTTCTGTTAGACTAATACCATGAGGTATAAATTTCACCATTTCATCTACTAGTGCCTGAAATTTTATTTTGATAGTACCTCCTGAGATAGAACAGATAATCAATTTTGATTTACCACTAAAATGGGTAAAATGTATTATATGTAACACTTTCCAACTTTTTCATCCAATATTAAGAGATGTTACAAAAATGTAAACATTCATAATATGATATTATCTACATTAAACCAAAATTGAAAGTAATATGTTAGAAGCCTGTATGAAATATCTGCTTCTAAGGTTCTATTATCTATGAAGGTGATAATAATGATACTATAATTTAATAAAATGAAAATATGTCAGCGTGCTACAAATATAGGTGATACATATTTTTATTTTACATGTATAATAACATGAGATGTGTAGATATATAAAAATTTACACAGCACTCAGTATATGTGATTTATTGTATGATGCTGATCCTGAGATTTTTATTTTATTTAAATAATACTATATCTTTTTTAACACAGGATCAAGGTCAAAATGTAATATGAAGTAAAATGATAAACAGTAAAACTGAATAGCAAGCAATAGCTAACCTTCATAAAAACCTCAACAAATTTATCTTGGTTTCACTTATTAGGAAATTAACTCAGAACACTTAATTAATACATGCAAAGTCATATAGCTACAGAGCAATGGATGTGGGATTTGAATTCAGTCAACTGTCATCAACATTCTTTCATTCTTCCTTCTACAACAAGGGTTCTTAGACTTTAATGTGCACCAGAAACCAGGAGGGCTTGTTGAAATACACAGTGCAGGCCCCCACCCCCAAGTTTTTGATTCAGGAGGTCTTGGTTTTGCCTAAGAATTTTCATGTCCAACAAGTTCCCACATGATGCTTGTTCTGCTGGTTCAGAAACAGGACTTTGAGAACTGCTATTCTGTGTTATGGTATCCCTCAGATGAACACAGAAGGCGAAAAGAGAAACAGGCTTACCTCAGACCTCAGAGGCAGATGCTTGGTCATTAAAAGCACAATGCCCACCCAGCCATCATGGTTGAGTATAGAGTGAACTAGGAGGTCATGGTTTGATTCCCAGTCAGGGGACATGCCCAGGTTGTGGGCTCAATTCCCAGTGTGGGGCATGCAGGAGGCAGCCAATCAAAGGTTCTCTTTTCATCATTGATGTTTCAATCTCTCTCTACCTAGCCCTTCCTTTCTGAAATATATTTAAAACACAAAAGCAACAACAAAACACACACACACAATTCCTAGTGCCACACTGCCTTGACATGAGTCCTGGCTCCACTACTTACAACGTGCATGTCTGTCTTTTTACCCCACTATTCTCCTTGGTAAAATGGAGATAAGAATACTAGCTCCAATCTCATAGGATTGTGGTTACAAGGATCAGTATGCATAAGATGCATACTTAGATCTGGGCCTGGTGTGCAGTACACATTCAACAAGTGATAACTATTATTATCATCACTCACCAATCCGAAAGTCCCAAGTGTTGAAAAAGATTTTAAGGTCGTGTTGATTTATATTGTTATTTTCTGACAAAAGACACACACACATAAATTGATAGAGCTGAAATTTCCTGAAACTAAATGAAGAAAAAATCCATTGTATGATTTCTCATATTAACAGTGGCTAAAATTTTCAAGCTAAGTTTTATAAAGACACAGACCCCGTATTTCAAGTAGGTGATACTTGTATTGATCTTCCATAAATCCTAGTAGCATAACATAACAGTAAATCATAAATCAGTGAAGGGATTTCTGAAGTGAGTTGGGATAATAGGTCCTAGGCACTTTGCTTTAAAATGATTTAGCTTCTATAAGGCTCAAACTCAAAAAGTTTAGATGAATAGAGAGCCTATATCTATTAGACTCTTTGTCTGAAATATTAGATGTTATCTGTTATGCAGACTTGTCAAAAAGTGCTGGACCGTAATTGATTCATCACTGAATTGTCTAACAATGAATGTGTTGGCTGAAATGTAATATTTGAGAAACCAGGATTCAAATATAGCATTCTCTTTAATGAATTTAAGAACAAAACTCCTTTTCACAGAGAACAAGGGTGAAGTCACTTCATGTGTCTGGATAGCATGGACTGCTCAATACACAAGATAACTAGAAAAAGATAAAAAGAACATGAGAGAGACAGAGGGGGAGGGGAAGGGAGGGAAGGGTCATTTCTATAGTAATTCTGAATCTTAATGCATTTTAACACTCAAAATGACTAAAGTTAATATTAATCTGACAAATCTTTCCAAACCTATAAACAAGAACTTCAAATTCTATGCATGTGTATAAATCCATGAAACAATGTAATTTTTATTTTTATAAAATATAAGGTCTAGAAGTGTTGTTCTACCTCTTGCTTAGACCATCTCTAACTCATTTTCAGGAAAGAAGTAAGTTATAAATGTAACCCTGTCAGAAAAATATGGGTCACTTTTATAATATTTTAATATTTGTTCTGTTTTTAGAGACGTCATTTCACCAGTATTTACAGTATTGGAAACTCTGAAATGTCCCAGGAGTAGGAATGGAAGTTCTGAGGGCTTTAATAAGCTTCCTGTTGCTAAGGTAACCACATCCTTGATATCCATGTGTTCAACATGCCATTCTCACTTTGTGTCTGTCTCTCAGAAAGCCAGCACTGGTACACGGCATCAAAGAAACACAAGAAATAAAACACGACAAAAGACACAGAAAACTGTTTCTTCTTAAAAGTTTTTTAAATAATAAACTCTCTCAAGTTAATGCTGATATTCTTAAACTCCTAAACTGAAGTCATAAAAATATTTAATGAGAAGTTAACACTTTGTATATATCTTCTATAAAGATTATTAAATACTATCAGAAAATAACAAAAAAATAACACACAAGTTTATACATGATCAACTACAGAATAACATTCAGACATGCTCAAAAAAACAAAGCAAAGGAATATCAAATCAGTGTGAACTGTTCAATAAACTCAATGAGTTGTTAGAAAAGGTTATTTTAACTTTCAATACAACTACCATAAGTGCCTAAATATCAAAATCAGTTCAACTGTAAAAACTCACCTGAGGATATTTTTTCCATTGATTTTTAGAGAGAGTGGAAGGGAGGGAAAAAAGACAGAGAAAGAGAAACATTGATGTGAGAGAGACACATCGATTGGTTGCCTCCATCACATGCCCCCACCAGGGCCGGGGATGGAGCCTGAAACGGAGGTATGTGCCCTTGACCCAAATCGAACCTGGAACCCTTCAATCCGTGGGTCAGTGCTCTATCCACTGAGCCAAACTGGCTAGGGCGAAACACCATTTTTTTTAAACATTAGTTTAGGCCTACCTTTATTATTCTTTATTTTAGACTTCAGGCTTCAATAATAAAATAAAATTCTAAAGTTTATCTCTGTCTCCATGTATAGGTCAGAAATATAGCACCTTCTTTTGATTCAGCGTAATCTTCAGTACAAAGTATAAAAAGTAGCCCACCTTTCTTCCTTTTCTTCTCTTCAAGTCCCTGCCTTCCCAACACCCCACAGTCCCTGATAACCCCTTCCAGTCATGTCTGCACAGATTGAGCCAAAGCTCAAATTGCTGAATATGAAGTATGGAAAGGGCTTCAGTGTCACCCAGCAATGTTAATATATGGACAAATGGTCAAAAAGTGAATTGCATTACAGAGGACACTTCTCAATACAATATAAATATTGTATCATCATTTTAGCATCTTGCTGGCTATTACTGAGTGTAATGTTACTTTTTATCTTTTGAAAAAGAGGTCTTAGAAAGCTCACAACATCAGTTCTAATCAAAATGTCTAATATGAGGACAAAGTTATTTAAAATGACCTAATTCTAATCAATAGGTTCTGAGCACAGATAGGAGTTTACATGATCTCAGGCTGAATAGAAAATACTGATATGACTGGATTTTCATCATGCAAAAATATCATCCATTTTTGTAGTGAGAGAGTATTAACAGCTGCTATTAGGGAACATGAAAAATGAAGTTCATGAGTTGATGACTTATGATGAAAATTAAAGAAATATGAGACTGATATTAGTCATGGTTTTTCAGACTATGATTCAGATTGGCTGAATCAGATTGACTCAAAGTGCAATTTTTTTAATGAAAAATATTTTCTTCATAAACTTAAAAAAATAATTTTATACTGGCATAGATAAGCAGTAGAAAAAATACCATGAAACACTGGAGGTCTATTAATTGCTATTCTGTTTCTCACCAGGTAGTCCAATTTCACATCAGTTAAATAAATGCCCCAGTAAAAATCAATGAAGAGGACACTTCTGTCTCCTGCCAAAATTGAAGAAAAAGAACTTGATTTACCTTCTGACTGAAACAACCACCATGCCCCCTGACCCTACTCAACGCCCCCCCCCACCACCACCACCACAAAAAACAGAGTAAAATATAAAGAGACATGCGTTACTGCCCACTGGGCAATAAAAGACAGTGATCATGATGGACAGAAAACAAATGAGGTGGGTACTATTACTCTACTTTAATAGACTTGAGAGGGTTTTTAGACAACAAGACAGAAAGAATTTGGAACCCGGCAGAATCCCTGATGTAAATCTCAGAGAAGAAAGTCTGGAGAGAATGAAACAGCTAGAGTTGCAGGAATGAGTGCCAAATATGAGAGAGATGTACAGAGAGAATCCCAGATCTGTAGATGGTCCTAGTGGAGTATTTAGCTGAGTATTGATGAGGGTATGAGTGTGGGGAAAATACCCATTGGTGGGGAAAGAATAACTCTAAAAGATTAGAAGGAACAGTACTTTTACTCATTCAGAACCAGGAATGTGCCTATTCTCACTAGTCAGGCTGTAAAAACTTCATAGTATAGGGCCACGGGTAGAGAACTTAAAAGGGTTTTGTCTAAGTTAATCCAGCTCTAGATTAATAGCTTCTCTGATCCCACCAAACATAACTTAAAAGGAAGACCCAAAAAGATCAAACTGTTTCTACTACTTAATTAAATTCCAGAATAGAGCACAAAAATATTTATGGGAATGTAAAGATATTCATCCTCCAACAAGGTAAATTTAATAAATTAAAATCAGAAAATCACAACATATAATGATGAGAAATAAATCAACCAATTGAAACTGATGCAGAACTAATGTTAGAAAGAACAAAGTTATTAATATAATCATTATAACTTTACTCCATGTTTAAAAAGTTAGATATATAGTATATAAAAGATCCAAGTCAAACTTCAAGATATAAAACTATAGTGTCTGAAATGAAAAATATAATGGATAAGACAACTTGCAGATTACATATTGTAAAAGAAAATAGTGATCTTGAAAACATAACAAAGGAAGCCATCTAAAAAAGAAAATAATTTAAAAATAAACACAGTTCAGCATTTTTTAGAATATCACAGCTCCATGGTTTCCAGTGTATTCACAGAGATGTATACTAAAAACCACTGAATTATATACTGAATTATTTAATCTGTGAATTATATCATAATAGAGCTGTTTAAAAAATGAGCTGTGCCAACTTTGAGGAACATATATGTGTGAAGACTTTAAAAAAGAAGAGGAGGAAGAGGACAGAAAGAAGTTTTGTAGAAATAATGAAGAACATTTTTTTCAAATTTTATAAAAAGTATAAACTTAGAGATCCAATAAGCTCTACAAATTGCAAGCACAATAAGAAAATAAAATTAAGGCATATCATAATCAAATTGTGCAAAATGAGGGATAAGAGAAAAATCTAATAAGCTGCCAGGGTTAAAAACACATGCTATATAGAGACAAAGGGAGAAGAATGACAACATATTTCTCATCTATATATTATATATATGTGTGTGTGTGTGTGTGTATACCTAGTAGGTAAAGTGTCCCCACAGGAGTTTGACTGGGAGACCAGGAGTTCTATCACTCACTATGACATGCGTTTACCACCAGGGGGGGCAGCATGGAATGAAGGAAGGCCACAGCTGGCAGCCGGCAGCCAGCAGCCAGGGAAGGGAGGCTCCAGCTGGCAGCTGAAGGCCCTGATCAGCCCTGATCGCTGGCCAGGCCTAGGGACCCTACCTGTGCATAAATTTCATACACTGGGCCTCTAGTTTAAAAATAAAAATGTAAGGTGTGTGTATATACCTAGTAGGCAAAGTGTCCCCACAGGAGTTTGACCGGGAGACCTGGAGTTCTATCACTCACTATGACATGCGTTTACCACCAGGGGGGCAGCATGGAATGAAGGAAGGCCACGGCTGGCAGCCCTCAGCCAGCAGCCGGGGAAGGGAGGCTCCAGCTGGCAGCCGAAGGCCCTGATCAGCCCTGATCGCTGGCCAGGCCTAGGGACCCTACCTGTGCATAAATTTCATACACTGGGCCTCTAGTTTAAAAATAAAAATGTAAGCAAGAAGGCAGTTGGAGCAAGAGTTGAAAAAAAAAATATTTGCCTTAGAATCAGATAGAATTAGTCCCTCAATTTTTGTTCTGTTTCGAGTTGTATTGGTTACTCTAGAGCAGTGGTTCTCAATCTTCTGGCCCTTTAAATACAGTTCCTCATGTTGTGACCCAACCATAAAATTATTTTTGTTGCTACTTCATAACTGTAATGTTGCCACTGTTATGAATCGTAATGTAAATATCTGATATGCAGGATGGTCTTAGGCGGCCCCTGTGAAAGGATCGTTGAACCGCCAAAGGGGTTGCGACCCACAGGTTGAGAACCACTCCTGCAGAGTATTTATATTTTCACATGAATTTTAGAATTAGTTTGTCAATCTCTACAAAGAATCCTACTGGGATTTTCATTGGGATTATATTGACTCTATAGGTCAATTAGTAAAAACTTGACATTGTAACAATATTAAATCTCCTGATCCATGATGATGGTATAACTCCCTATTTACTTAGGTCTTCTCTGAACCTTACTTGGTAAAGATGTGTCAACGCTGGTTCATCGATTGTAACTAATATACATTTTGTTGGAGGTAGTGAATGCTGCGGGAGGGCTGGAGGAATAGGATTGGATATGTAGAAAACTCTGTATTTTCTATTCAATTTTGCTGGGAAGCTAAAACTTCTCTAAAAACTAAAGTGTATTAGTAATTTTTTTAAAAAATGGTCTCAAATCAATAACCTAACTGCTCAAAAATTTTTAAGTTAAAACAGGCTTAAAGCATTTTGAAGATTTCCTAAGCAGTTTCACCTTCTTTCATTTTTATCTAAATCATAGTAAACAATTAAGAGTTCTAGCACTTTGCTGACAGAAACAGGACCTTTCCAATAGAACAAAAGGTCTTTTCAGTAGAAGTAACTTTCTGAAACAAAGACCTCAAGGTCAAAGTCTTGTCATTTATTTTGAATTTTCAGCAGATCTTAAGGGATTCTTTTTCTTCAGTTGCCACCCACATGCCATTGATCAGCAGCCTCCTTTATTTTTGAGCCCCCAGATTTCTAAAGCATGGCTTTCCCAGCCAAACATGCTCTGAGCAGCACAACAGACATGTTAACTCTTCAACTTCCAGAAAAAAGAGGTTTCAATACAAATGATACAAAATTTAATGGAATAGTACTAATCAGATATTGTACCTAAAGAAAATGCCTTTTTAAGGAAGGCTGGGAAATATGGTGACGCACTTCATATAAAATGAGTTGTGTGCAATGCTTTGTAAACTTGAACTACTTTATAGATGTTGGAGAAAAAGGTTTTACTTTATATTTTTCTTTCTGCCAAGAAACAATGTCAGAGAACAAATACAAAATATAATTTCTCTGATATCTTTTTAAACCACCATATATTCTAATTTCTTGGTAGTTTTTTTCTAGCATGTATCATTCACTGAAGTACTCATATAAAAATAAATATTGCTTGTAGGCATGCAGATGACTTCAAATATTTCTGCACTTCACGGTGAATTGCTCATTCACCTGAGTGTTTAATAGTGTCAATGTGCTCAACATTATCATATTTAATTGAATAGTTCAACAAGATAATGTGCCAGGGCACACACAATTCTGTGAAATCATTCAATGCATCAGGCTCACAATAAATAAAGCAACACTTAAATACAATCCAGGGAACTTTGAGGAAATTATATTTTTTAAAAAGAGAGAAGGAAGGGAGATTAAAAAAAAGGAATTTTGTGAGAAAAAAGGGCAGGCTGATGGTTGTCTGGAAAGAGATTTCTGAAGTCTGATTAACACCAACTCTCAAAACTCATTTTCTTGAATGGCACTAAAAGTAAATGTGACTCGTGAGAAAAGAAGATGTTTGAATATTACGAACATGGCAAATTAGCACTGTTTCTGGAGCTTTAATGTACAGTAGGGGTTGTAGACAAACTTTTTCCACAAAGGGCCAGGAAATCCCAATCACATGGCTTTGGGGGCCACCTGAGAGCAGCCATGGGATAGTACATAAACAAATGAGTGTGGCTGAGTTCCCATAAAACTTTATATACAAACAGATGGATGGGCAGCATTGGCCCACAGCCTTATATCACTGACCCAGCCTGATGTAGACAGTAAAGTCAACTCACCCTTGAACTTGGATGGTTTAAATGTCATAAAAAACACACATACACATAAAAAAAACCACCTCATACACAGAAAACAGCCTGGTGATTACCACAGGGAAAAGGGGGAGGGGGAGGTAAGAGAAGGTAAAGGGGGAATAAATGATGATGGAAGGATACTTGACTTGGGGTGTTGAACACACAATAACAATGTACAGATGATGTGTTGTAGAACTGTAGCCCTAAAACCTATAGAATCTCATTAATTAATGTCACCCCAATAAATTCAATTGAAAAGAAAAAAACAATTAAAAAAAGATGTCACCCTCACCAACACTGATTTTACTTAATCCCATTACACTGAATGGTCCTTTATCAAGTGAAGTCGGGAAAGCTCAAATGCAAATGGAAGTTTCAACTAGCACAAAAGTAACGTGTGTCAGTCTTTACTTTTAGAATACTTTTTAAAATTTCAAGTTATGCAAATTAATCATATCCCATTAATAAAATTACTAAGATAATTAGAGTATTATGGAATGGCATCAGGATGATCTTTGTTCTATTCATTGTGTGGCTACTGATCAAGAACAATATTTTTAATATTTTCAGATTTTTTAACTTTTACTTTTAATAATAGCATCTCTATGTTTCTCACTCCTTGAACCAATATCAACAGATATTCCCAAAGCTGCTGAAAGTTGGCAAAGGCTTAGGAATCTGAGGGACCAGGGCTTGCATTTTAGCTCTTTTACTGACTGTGTGGCCTGAGATAGATTATTTATTATATCTGAAGTTCATTTTCCAGGAACATAAGATGATGAAAATATACCTTATGCAGGTGACTGTTATAAGGATTAAGAAAAGTAAAGATCTCCCACAGTTGGAGTTCAATAATAAGTTAATTCTGTTTCCTTCTTTCCTTATCTAAGGGATAATTCTTAGAGTGCAAAAATATCAGAAATCCTTTTTATCAGAGAACAACTGGTACAGAAAAAAACGCCACTGGGAATAAAACCATTTAAAAGAGGAACCAAATTTTTCTTGTAATTAATCAGGGGTCAATGGACTAATTGAGACATTACTTTTAAAACTGTGATTAAAATTATGGATATAACTTTATCCTGTATTTAACAAAATAAATTTAATCCTGTAAGTGCAATCATGTGCTAATTCATAGAACAAAAGAAAGGATTATAGATTATGTTCATGGAGAGGGAAGTATAGCTTCTTTGGATAAAATATATGATAATGTGATATGACATAAAGGAGGTCATTGTCTTTACGTTTCAAATTTTACCCCAAAAGGATTATTTCTGAAAAAGGAACTACAAAGCATTTAAAACAAAAAATCCTTCTAAACGGATAAATAGGGGATAAAAGTTAAGAAAACAAAGAACTAGTCACTACTTAACCAATTATAGGGTACACATCTACTTCAGATATTCCATATACCCTATTTTGGCCTGAAACCAAATTTTCTTAATTGCACCAGTAAAATGGTAGATGAAATATGTGTGTATTAAAAAACCCTTTATAAATGTTTGTCAGAAATAGTTATTATTGCACGCAAATTATAGGAACAGCCATTTGAAGCAATTTTATTAACTTTGTTTGGAAGATATTAAACAGTATTGGGAAAATATATGAAATGATCTTCCTATAATCCTACGCCTGACCTGCGCCCTCTCGCAATCTGGGACACCTCAGGGGATGTCAGAGATCCAGTTTGAGCCTGATCCCACAGGCCAGGCCGAGGGACCCCAGGTCTGAGCCTGATCCCACAGGCCAGCCCGAGGGACCCCACTGGTGAATTCATGCACTGGGCCTCTAGTTGTGTTTATAAACTCACATTTTATTGTTATGATATGATCCATGATTAACCTTATTAATACAATTAGCAAGGAACCTAAATATGATCTACAGCTTTCTCAGAAGACTTTATTTTATCACAAAAAAATGGACCTTTTTTAGACCATAGAGTAAATATATAATATTTCTTAATGGATTTTAAAAATTGGTACAATTGTTATAAATAGCAGGATAATTATAGAAGTTGAAAATATGAAGTTAAAAGGTATGGTATATGCATGAAACATAGCTACAGTTTTTATCTATAATTGGAACACTTTAAGATCACACAATACCATACAATGTATGCTCCATTCTCCTTGGATATGTCCTAATTTCTTTTCTTCTTAGTGCACACTGTAGCACATAAATTTTGACACATTCTGAACAGACCAAGAAACTACTTGCTGTCACAATGAGTAGTTTGCTACCCCAAATTAGAGCATTTATTTAGACATTAAATCAGATCTCCCTCAATGAATTGGAAATTCAATTATGGTAAAAGGAACAGGTTTGGTGACCCTTTCTGTGATTGCACCTTGCATATAAATGTAGCTAAATCATAAATGACTACCATTTTCCTAAACAAGTGACTATATTAGGCAACTTATTGCCCACTTACTTAGGTTAAACTAATACCATTTAAACATTTTCATAAAATACATAACTGGGCTAAAACCTCTCATTTAAAATATAAATAAAATCAGTGAAATTCTGTTTTTTAAATAGGTATGCAGCACATGATCCTGAATCAAATTGAACAAGATCTTACAAATATAAAGGACTAATTTGCAGGAGGTATCTAAAATTACACAAGGATTCTTATAGAGGCACTAAAACAATGTACCACATTATGCTACTTAAAAAGGACTGAAAATTTCAGTAAAATGTGAACTGTAAAAGGAAAATTTCTTAGCTGATCATCATTGTCAAGAAGTTAAATGTATCGACTGATGAAAATTCACATACGCATACTGCCAGTGTAAAATTTAAGAAGTAGAAATATTTTTGCAAGTTTGTAGAACTCAAGATAATCTTTGATAGAACATTCATAGGTAAAATCTGAAAAGAACAGATCAAGAAACATCCTATATGGATATGGGCAAGACTAAGGATAAGCCAAGTTCACTGCTGAGAATAGCTTTAGACCATGTGAGCAAGACAATAAAATCTAATCGTAGATAACACTTCTGGGGAAAAATAAAAAAAGAAATTGTTTGGCAGTCTACAGTGATTCGGACCACCCTTCTGAAATCCAGCACAAACCAATTAGTTAGCAGCCAACATCTAGAAGACTGGTCAAATCTGGCATCTCTCTGCTTCTGTTCTGTGGACACAGCCTTTTCCTCCAACACACAACCCCCCGTGCAAGAACAAACATAGCACTACAAGTTCAGGATTCTATTCCAGGAATCTTTCTAGATTTAGTTTCCCTACTGTTATAAAAAAAACAAACACCAAAAAAACAAAATTACATTTTAAGCATTTTTTAATGCATTGCAATTTTTACCAAAAAAAAAAATGTTCTCTTTAGGAATAAATTGTTATTTTAAATGACAAAACTTTATGGTCCATTGATTATAGAGGTCTACAATCCTCAATATTTCAGTCTCCATTATTCTATAAACATCAGTTTTCTTAACCCCTGCCCAAGAGTCTCAAAAAGTACCAAGGAAAAAAAAGTAGCTGGAAGTTCATGGGATATTCTGAAAAACAAAAGTGAAAAAAAAAAAGTACAATTTAATAGTAAACTATAACTGGAAACCATTCACATTGTAACCTGTTTTGAAATATAAGCTTTTTGAGGGTAGGATTGTGCCCTTTAAATGATGGAATATATTTGTATTTATATGAAACAAAAGGAATAGTAATTTAATAAGTTCTTTGCTTATTTATACATGAAATATAAATATGTAGTTTCTGTTTATATCAGCTTATTTATTATGAATGTTGGCTTTGGAGGCAATACATTTCTGTGTCAAATCAGCACAGATGACACTTCGGTCTGTTTCTCGTCCCCATGGGCCTTATGATGGCTTTCTGCACGCCACATAACAGTCTCTATGACATTCAGGCTTGGATGTCATCCAACATTTTAAAGCTAAATGTAGACAAGACTAAATTATTACTCATAGGGTCTCCTCAACATCAATCTTTATATTTCTTTTTAGTTCTTCCCTCTGACATCTACTACATCCTCCTCAATGTCTCAGGGCTCATAACGCTGAACTGATTTTAGATTCTGAGCTTTGTTTTTGATGTCCATATTAATCAGGTTGCAAAGTCATCTTATTATCATCCCAGAAGCCTTTCTGGGATATATCTCACTGAGTCTCCAAGGGAAAGAAAAACCCTCGGATACGCTTCCGTTACTTCTTGCTAGGATTACCGTAATTCATTATATTCTGGTCTACCTGTCACCTCTACTCCTAGCTGCTCACAGCAAGTACAGACTCTGGTAATGTGTGAAGGCATACAAAAACCAGAATATCTGATCACATTACTTCGTCAACAAGGACATTCTGCTTGCCTCTAGGAAAGCTGTGAATTGTGTTTAAGCCTTTATTCCATACAAACATGACAGGCTTCTGAACTATAGTTAAGTGAATTGTTATCAGTACTCATTTCCAAAAGCAAGTTTATCTCACAAAAACCTAATAGTTATGATCCTACAGGTTAAATAATTAACATTTTACTAATTGACTTCCATTTTTATGAACTTGGGAGGAGGGCTTATTAAAAAATCTTGGTAAAAATTACATATGATTTTGTAATGCAAATAATCACTCCTATGTTTATTTGTACAGTAAACTTCAATGTTAATGGTAGAGTATGAGGCTTAATAAGGCAAGGAACATCTGCACTGATGCTGTAATAAGAAACTACCACCTTTGTTTCAGTCTTGATTCTAAACTGTGAATAGTAATCCAGGAAAGCAATGCAGGGGCAGATTCACAATATTGTCCCTCATCCAGCCAATCAGAGAAATGGATCAAAATAAACAATAAAATATACCTACCCTATAGTTCAGATATGGTTAATATGTAGATTTACATTTCTTTGTTCTGACACTTGTTTTACCACATTACTTCCTTTCACCCATGTTACACTGTTTGAGTGTCAAAAGATCATTATTAGAAATCTCCTCCTTATGAGACTAAAACACTTGAATCTTCTATGTCAAAGCTGACTTGTAAGGTTTGTGAATGTGGCAAGATGAGTCTGTCTCCACACCAAACCCATAAAAGGCATAAACAATGAAAAGGCAAAAGACATGCTACACTCTCTCCATGCCCATACCACTTACCTATTTCTTAGATTTATCAGTGCCACTGAAGGCACCTCTTATGATATAGACTTCTAATCCTAGATAATAAAAGCCTAATATGCAAACTGACCGAACAGCAGAACAGCCGGTCGCTATGACGTGCACTGACCACTAGGGGGCAGACGTTCAACACAGGATCTGCCCCCAGCCCACTGGCCCCAGGCCATCCAAGGTGGGTGTCCCCTGATTGCCCCACAGATTGCCCCGTAGAGGGAGGCAGCCAGCAGCGGTGGCGGTGGAGGGCAGGGCCAGCCAGTGGGAGGGCGGGACCAGCCGGTGAGTGGGTGGCACCAGGCCAGCCAAGGCAGGTGTCAGTCGGGGCCCCCCCAACCACCCCACCAGTTGTCCCACAGATCGGCCCTGATCGCCGGCCAGGCCTAGGGACGCTGCCTGTACACAAATTCTGTGAGGCCCGGTGCACGGAATTCATGCATGGGCAGAGTCCCTAGGCCTGGCCAGCGATCAGGGCAGATCAGGGCCTTCCTGCTGCCAGCTAGGGCCTTCCTTCCTGCTGCCAACTGCTGGCCAGGGCCTTCCTTCGTTCCACGTCACCCCCTGGTGGTCAGTGCACATCATAGCAAGCGATCAAACTCCCCGTCTCCCAAACTCCCGAGGGGACACTTTGCATATTAGCCTTTTATATATATACATATGCATGCTGTTACAAAACACTGCAATTGGTCTGTCAAAAACACTTGCCTATGTAATAAACCTGAAAAATGGCAACCTCTCCCAGGATCATTACTTGCTTTAGATGTTTGAATACTAAAGGGAGGCAAAAGCATAGTGCATGTCCTTGTTAATATTCAGGACAAATGGTGGGTGGCCACTGACAATGCCAAAAATAAGAAGAACCTTAAAACTAAAATCATCCTTGAGAAAAAATACATTGAGCTCCCTTTGAAAACAATGATGACATATTATCTAAAAACTCCATGCTATCCAATTTTTGGAGTTGACTATGTAGTCAGCAAACTTCAGAAGACCAATCCCTTAATAAAATTTTTATTACAAAAAAAACGATAAAAGATTTCTGTAAGAATAATTATCAGCACAATGTCCTACAGTAACTGGAATCTTATCCTTTTGTGGCCTTAATTTTGGGATTATCTCTCCTCTTATGCATAGCCTCCTTCTTCAGTTACTTTTCTTACAATCTCCAAAAAACTAACAGCTCCAACAGTAAGAGCAGAGGCAGCATCTTCTTTCACCATTAACTATTTTCCCCTATGAGTTCCTCCATCACCAACATCATCACTGATTGGCAGCAAAATCGTCATGTTTCCAATATTCAGTTGATCATAAAGGTTATTTTCACCCTTATGTGAATCAAAAACTTACTTCCTAGCTTATTTTGAGAATTTCACACACTTTGGAAAGGGATTTCTGAGTATAAGGACTGAGCAGTTTCCTTTCCTCAAGACAACAGTAAACAAATTTGCAATTTGTCCATTCACTCATTCCTTCATTTATTAATAAACACTACTTATTAAGCAATATTAGAATAGCTACAAGACAACCTAAGTACATCTTTAAAGTGATATCAAAGTAAGATCACTAATAATATAAGAAAAATCATAATGTTTACCATGTTATTTACTCAAAACAGTCATCATGGTAAAGTTCAGACATTTTAATACTTCAAACTTATTTTGTACTTTCGTATATATTAAACTTAATATATGGTGGAGAGGGCTCTATCCTCTTATAAATGCTTAGGGTCCCTAGAGTCTTTATCTAGACCTATCGATGTTATACCAGGAGCTGTGTATAATACTGTAAATTAGACAGGAGAGGTTCTTATCCTCAAACACACAGTAAATAAAATAAAATGTTTACAAATTATAATAAATGCCATAATAATGGAAGATGAGAAACCTTCCTTAAATGGTTATTAAAGCCTCTCTGGGGACATGATACCTAAGCTGGTAACTAAAGGATGACAATAAACTTGCCTTTCAAAAAGATAGGGAAGAGCATCCTGGCAGTTGTAGAGGCCAAAGTAAAAGTCCAGTGAAGGGAAGGGGCTTGAAATTATCAAGGAAAAGAAAACAGTGTGATCAAAATATGGTGACTGGGTGAGGAAAGGGCAAAGGTGAGTTTTTAGAGGGAGGCAGAAAAACAAATGAGGACCCATGAACTAAATAAAGCTGAGATAAGTAGTTCCCATTGCATTGAAACAGAAAGTATTGAAAAAATTTAGCAGGGAAGTCAAAATGACATGATCTATGTGCTTAACAAATCATTCTGGCTGCTGAGTGTAGATGTGAGAAATAATACAGTGAGGATCCTCAATTTCTAGTTTGATAAATTGAGTGGATGATTGTTTCTTAAGAAACAATGAAACTCCAGAGATTAAGAGTCTGAAGGAGAAAGATAAATGAAATTGGTAACAGTGCACACAACTTTCTTTTGGACATTCAAGTTTGAGATGTTTATGAGACATTCAAAAAGAGGTATGAAGTAGACAGTTTGGATATAGAAGTGTAGGACTTAAAGATGTCAGAGCTTAAAGTATAAATTGGGGAGTTAAGAGCATATATAGTATATTTAAAACCAAAGGTTTGGAGGAAGTCATCTAGAAAGTAGGGGGAGACTGATTATTAAAATAGGAGAAGAGGCCAGAAAAAGGAATTTAAGTGAGAGGAGTGTTTCAAAAAGAAAGGGGTGGTCAAATATTGCTGTATGTTGAAAGAAAATCAGAGATGAAAACTCTCCATTAGACTGGGCTAATGCACCATGGCTGTCACTGGTATAAGGGCCAAGAGCAGTTACAGTGACACTGTAGAACTGGAAATCTGAAGGAGGGTTGGTGTTAGATAAATTGTGGATGATAATGTGGAGATAGCATATTACATTTATTCCCTACATTGTGGCTCATTATCTCAAAGCAAAGTACATGTAAATAAGAATTAAATAGAAGTTAAATGTTACTGTAAAATATTAATTAATGGCATAAAGTGAAGGGGGCCTATTTTACACACCTATACCACCCAGTTCTATACAGCACTCTTGGTTAATTTTAGGGATTAAAATACTCAGACAGTTAAAAAAGAAAATTTTGTTTGATCCATTTTTCAGGCAACAGCAGTTCTTCATTCTGGTGCCCATTAAAGGATGAGTAAACAAACAAGCAAAAAATACCTGTAAGCTATTTTTTGGAAAAAAAAACTGCAAAAAAAGAAGAAAATAAATATAATGTGACACATATAGATGAAGAATATGCTACCCAATATTATAAAACTATATTATAAAGCACTCTCAGGAAAATGAAAACTTGGACTCAACATTTTTTTTAAATGTAAAAGGAGAAATTAAATGAACATTAATTGGAGGAGCTAAAGGAATATTTTAAGGGGAGAAATTATGTCATCATAAAATTTAAATATCATTAGAAACAGTCAGCTGAAGAATCAACACTGCTGAAAACTGAACCTATGATGTGAACAAGCTTAGGAAAAGCACAGGCAGATATAAATTGGTAAAATCAATCAGAGAGAAGAATATACAATTAAATATAACAAATACAGTTGGATTTCTGTATCTGTGGGTTCCACATCTGTATATTCACCCAACTGTGGATCAAAAATATATTTTTTTAAATGTCACATTACCACTGATGTGTATAGAGTACTATGTAGATAGGCCTACAATGGTTGTGTCTGTACTGAACATATACAAACTTTTTTTCTTTTCATTATTCCCTAAACAATCCAGTTTATATTGAGAAGCATTTGCATTGTATTAAGTATTATAAGTAATCTAGAGATGGTTTAAAGTATTTGGGGAGGATGTGCATAGGTTATATTAAATTCTATGCAATTTTATAAAAGAATGAGCTAGATAGAGTCTTTTCTTACACCACTCACAGAAATGAATTCAAAATGGATTAAAGACTTAAATGTAATACGGGATACCATAAAAATCGTAGAAGAAAACATAGGAAAAACTACTGGGTTTTGGCAATTATATTTTGGACGAGATATCTAAAGCACAAGCAAGAAAATAAAAAATAAATGAAGTAGGACTATACTAAATTAAAATGCTTCTGCACAGCAAAATAAACAAAATTAAAAAATCTATGGAAGCAGAAAAAATATATGCAAACCATATATTTGATAAAGGGTTAATATCCAAAATATATTTGGAAAAACTCATATAACTCAAATAATCCAATTAAAAATGAACAAGGAACTTAAATATACCTTTTTCTGAAGAAGATATACAAATAACCAACAGTTACAGGAAAAAGGTGTTCAACATCACTAATAATTAGGGAAATATAAATAAAAATTACAATGAGATATCATCTCACACCTGTTAAAATGGCTATCATCAAAAAGACAGGAGATAACCAGTGCTGGTGAGGATGTATAGAAAAGGGAATCATTGTACACTTTGGATGGGATTGTAAATTGGTACAGCCACTATGGAAAACAGTACTAAGGTTCCTCAAAAAAATAAAACTACATATGATCTAGCTAGCAATTCTACTTCTGGGAATATGCCCAAAGGAATTAAAAACACTTTGTCAAGGAGATACTTGCACCCTACTCCCCTATGTACAAAGCAGCATTATTTACAATAGCCAAGACATGGAACAACCTAAGTGCCCCTCAATGTACAAAGAAGATGTGGTATATATACACAAGGGAACATTATTCTGCTGTTAAAAACAAAGAACAAAAGAAGCAGCAAATCCTGCCATTTGTGACAACATAGATGAACCTTGAGGGCATTAAACTAAATGCAATAAGTCAGAGAAAGATAAATATTGTATGATTTCACTTATGTGTGGAATCTATCCCCAAACAACAACAAAACAAAACAACAACAACAACAAAAACCCCAAATACATAGAAAAAGAGATCATATTTGTGGTTACTGGAGGCGGGAGATGATGGGTTGAGAAATTGTAAGAAGGTAGTCAAAAGTACAAACTTCCAATTATAAGATAAATCAATACTGGAAATGTAATGTACAACACAATGACTATCATTAACACTACTACATGGAAGTTAAGAGAGTAAATCCTAGGTGTTCTTGAGGAGATAGAAAAAGAGGCCAGGCAGTTAGTCAGGGACAGGGACCACAGGGGGAGGGGAAGGAAACACAGAGGGAGGGGAGGGCAGAGGAGGAGAAGTAGAGCTTTGCAGACATGGAGACAAATAAAGGACCTAGAACTAGACCCAGCTAGGTGGGAACCTGGATGGGCAGGGAAAACTTGACCCAACTTGGCAGAACAGTAATATCATCTGGGACCTAAAGTGGCAGTCCTCAACTAGGTCCCCCTCAATCCCACAACCCCATACCCCCACCAACACCCCCGCAGACAGGAACTTGAGTTTGAAATAATTGGATATTGCCAGAATTCTTTGAAGGGACCAATCAGAAGCTAGCAAGGTATATGAATATCCCTAAACAAAGAGCTTAAGAGCTTCCTCTTGCAGCAGGAAGTCTGCCTATCCCTCAATAAATTTTGTTTCCGCCAAACATTTTTTTGTCCCTGAATCAATTCTTTGGTTTACAAAACAAAGAACTTGGACCAACCACTGCATTTTGGTTTCATTCTCATCACAAGAAAGACAAAAATTAGGGGTTTCTATATGAGATGATGAATATTAACTAAAGTTATTGTGGTAATCATTTCACAATTTACATAAATCAACTCAAAAATTAAATGTAAAAAAATATAGTATATCAACATGATGAAATGCTGTGTCCACTAAACAGAGTGAACTAGCACTATAACATTTGATTTAGAGTGATTTCAAATGTCTAGGTGTACTTGAGGGAGAAAACCAAGTTGCCCTCAAAAGTATAGCATAATTATTAGGGAAATGCAAATCGAAGCTACAATGGAGATACCACCTCACACCTGTTAGAATGGCTATTATTAACAAGACAATAATAAGTGATGGAGAGGTTGTGGAGAAAAAGGAACCCTCATTCACTGCTGGTAGCAATGACAACTGGTATAGCCACTATGGAAAACAATATGGAGGTTCCCCCACAACTTAAGAATAGAGCTAGCATATGACCCAGAAAACCCTATTCTGGCATACCTACCTGAAAAATATGAAAACTTTTATTTGTAAAGATTTATGTACTTCTATGTCCAAACGCAGCATTATTTATGGTGGCCAAGACAGACAACAGTATGGTGGTTACCAGAGAGGAAAGAGGGATGGGAGGGAGGGAGTAAAGGGTAAAGGGGTCAAATATATGGTAATAGGAGATTTGACAAATTAAGATGCATTTTATATTTTAAATGTGTAAATAGAATGAATCAATTGGAAGTGAAACTTCTAGTATACTGTTCATATTATCTGTATGTATGAATGACAATCCTTTCTTTAGTACTTCTTTTGAGTGGTTTAACTATTATTTTCCTCTTTATTAACTCATATTTGAAAATAAAATTCACAGTGTTAAAAAAAAGGCAAATTCCTATAAATTAGATAAATAGATCTATATAGACACATTTATGTATTTATATATGGGGTATGCATGTGTGCATGTTACCATGTATTTATATGGGTTTATATGTATATATTTATAAATAAGTTTAACATATGTATTATGCATGAAAATGTGTATGGTGTGTGTATTGTGTATGTGTGGGAATATAGTTCCATACTATGATGTTATCTGTTCCTGGGGAGGAAATGTGAAAAACTGATGGAAGAGAACAGGACTAGAAGAGCTAAAAATAACTGTACTTTAAAAAACAAGGAATAATATGGGGCGCGGCTACAGTGTTATGGCCAGGTTCAAACCTCGGACTAATGAAACGACAGGGTCCTCTCATTGCCAGGTACAAGTCCCAGCTGGAGGGCAGGGCCCACCCAGCACAGTCATAGCCAACAGCTGTGGTTGTAAGCTTGAACCTATGGTCCAAACACGTAGCCCCACGTGCCTTGTGGTAGAGTTCAGGTGCATATAGTTGAGTGAGGTTGGAACTAACAAGAATGCTGTAAACCATGTGATCACGTGCCTACTTTGCCTCGTAGCATCTGCTATAAAATAACTCGAGTCATAAATAAAGACATGACTTGTGGGCGCTGGCTCCTCACCAGGGAGCAGCGTCCCACCGAGACCCAGCTTTCATTCTCTTATCTGTCTTTCCTTAATCCTTTCACCACCCTCCACTCAGTTTACCTTTGGCTGCAACAGAATCCTATTTATACAAAATCATAAATATATACAGTATAAGTATAATAAAATTTTTAAAATTACCTCCAAATCTGCTGATTTATAGTATGGGGATTTTTCAAAAGAAAGAAGTTATGAACCAATTAATGTCAGTATTTTGGGTCTGCTTGGTGGTAAAAATAAAGAGGCACACTTCTATGTGTATATGTACACTTCTATTTGCAAATGTTTGCATGAGCCAAAAGAAAGTCACACTAGCCTATTGATAATGCTCATTTTGGGGGTGGCGTGGGGAGGCAGGTACAATCGGAACAGGCACCATGACCCCATGGATAATGACTATCATCTTATGTATACTTAGTACAAGGACAATGTATTCAATATGTTAAAACCTATTTTAAAAATTTACTGACTCTTATCTGATAAGACAGACATATCAAGCATTAAAAAATGCTCTCTTGCATCCATGGCAGACAAGCCTGGGGGTTAAAAGTACTAGTAAATAGGCTGTGGGGCCTCGCCATTCAAAGATGACAGGCAAGAGGCTCTGTGGTGGGTCAGAGCAGAGCAAGGATGATGGGCCAGGTTCAGAAGATCACCAGGGCGGGAAGCCCGGGTGCACAGCACCGGACAAATGTAGGGTGGGACCTTGCCCGCAGGGACCTCCCCTAACAAATCGCTGGTCCTGTGGTTTGCATCCCCTGACCTTTCATCCCCAGAGATAACATCTGAGCCTCAATTGTATTTCAGCTCCAGGCTCAGGAAAGTAGCAAAATCAGACAGGGGACCCCACGGCTGAACTCAGGACCAGCTGCACTGGAAATGACCCTCTGCTGGCACCGACCAAATACTCAGAGGAGACCTAGACCTGAAAGGATACACCTGGAAAGCTGCTGAATATTCTATTGAGATCTTTCCCTGGGACCTCCCCTAAAATCTCCACTCTTAACACCCTTAGGACAAAGGACCCAGCACCCGGGTCTCCCTCCAGGGAGCAGGCTGGCGCCTTCTTCCCTTCCCTCTCCCCACAGGCGCTTCACCTTTACCTTTCTCACTCCTAAGCTCCAAGGGCCCTTCCTTTGCCTCTATAACTTGTTTCCTAAACCCATTTCTTCTATGAATTACTTCTTCCACCTCTGTGACTTTATAAATAATTGTTCTTTTATAATTTGAGTCTTGGCTCTGAATTCTTTCCTAGCCAGAACTCAAGTAGCTGGTTGCTGAACCCAGGTCCAGTCTGACCCCACTGAGCTCACTCATCCGAGCAGTTCTCATTGCCCCCAACAGATCCTGAACTCACCTCCTCACCAAATCTACAGGTGCATACACAAGCAACAATTTCCTCTGAAAAGGTCCTAAAAACTAGCTGGTGCCACCTAGACTCACTCACTCACTCCTTATAATTGGGTGAACAAGAGAAGGCCCACACGAAAACAGGTAGAAGAGGCTGGGACACAGTTTCACCACAAACCCCACTCCAGGGTGTCCCCTGGTCTAGAGCAGTGGTTCTCAACCTTCCGAATGCCGCGACCCTTTAATACAGTTCCTCATGTTGTGGTGACCCCCAACCATAAAATTATTTTCGTTGCTACTTCATAACTGTAATTTTGCTACTGTTACGAATCGTAATGTAAATATCTGATATGCAGGATGTATTTTCATTGTTACAAATTGAACATAATTAAAGCATAGTGATTAATCACAAAAACAATATGTAATTATATATGTGTTTTCCGATGGTCTTAGGCGACCCCTTGTGAAAAGGTCGTTCGACCCACAAGTTGAGAACCGCTGGTGAAGAAACTCAAACCTAAAGCTGCTTTTTGAGGAGTGAAGGATTTGAACCCCACATTGGGTACTGCCCAAAATCAAAACCTGCACCCTGGGGCCCAGCCCCCCAAAATATCTAGCTTTGAAAACCAAAGGTAAGACCCATAGGCCGGAGAGACGTGCACGCAAAGACTCACCGGGCCCAGGCCCCGCTGGAGAACCGATGGAGAGGCGCCGAGGCTTGCTGTGGGCTAGATCCGTCTGCCCGTCTGCATAGCTGCTGAGCGCTGGCCTAGAAGCAGGTGTGTGGTGTGACACACATTTAGGTCCTGCTGGAGACTCTGTGCCATGGAGACTGGCGGGTGCCACCTTCACAC
>NW_006383008.1:910316-938887 GCF_000327345.1 Myotis davidii
GTTTAGAGTCCACGTTTTCCGCTCTGCTCCAAAACACCAGTTATCTCTTGGGCGGAGCTTTGACACGTTGTCTGCTGCCCTGGTTCTTTGCGGCTGCCACCAGCAAAACTTCTCTTCGGCCGAGCCTCGCTCACTTACCAGCAGAGAAAGAGTTCTTAAATGGTCTGCACCCCGGGACGCAGCCAGAAGCAGCAGACCAGGAGCTGGTCTTCCTGGCAAAGAGGCGTGTTAGCTTCTCATCGTGGCTGCTGCCCGTGGAGCAGGCTTCTGATTAAACACACCTGAGTCTGACTGCAATCCTTTCCAGAGACCTCAGAGCTGCCGGGGCGTTCTCCTCCCAGAAGAACTGCCTTTGCCAGTGGTTCTCAACCTTGGCTGCACATTAGAATCACCTGGGAGTCTTTTTAAAATCCTGATTTCCGGGCCTCATCCTCTGGAAATTCTGTTTCTTTGTACTAATGTTGTGGCCCCACCCCATAACAAAGAAACAGAATTTCTGGAGGAAGAGGCCCAGAAATCAGGATTTTAAACAGACTCCCAGGTGATTCTAATGTGCAACCAAGGTTGAGAACCACTGGCCCTTTGCCGTATGCTAGAGAGCTAGCTAGTACCTCCCTGATTTTATATATATAATTGAGTTCAGAGAGGAAGGGAGAAGGAGAGAGAGATAGAAACATCAATGAAAGAATCATTGATCTCCTGCCTCCTTCATGCCCCTTCCTGGGGATCAGCCCACAACCCAGGCATGTGCCCTTGACCTGAATCGAACCCAGAAGGGTCCTTTCAATCTGCAGGCCAAGGCTCTATCCACTGAGCAAAATCAGCTAGGGCAGTGGTGGGGAAACTCATTATTCAACAGAGCCAAATATCAACAGTACAACTATTGAAATTTCTTCTGAGAGCCCAATTTTTTAAACTTAAACTATATAGGTAGGTACATTCAACTTTAAATTCACGGTTTTCCTCTTCTGTTTTTCTTTGCTTCTTCTTTGTAGCCATCTCAAACAGGGCACCTAAGAAAAAATTTCATTTTATAATAATAAAGCCACCAACACAAAATAATTACAATTCTTAAATTGATGACAAAAATACCTGTAGGATTTTCAGCTGGTTGGAAAAATACAGGTAGCTTTATGCTTCGAGTAGGTACTTTTGTCACCCGCGTGCGATATGCAGACACAACTAGCACTAACCACTGCACTGAGACTGCTGACTGACTGGCTCACTCAACTGGTGCATGAATCGCACGTGCCTCCCCCCGTGCTGCATCCCTCGGCTGGCCTGCACTGCATCTCCCCTCGCCCAAACCAACTGACACCCCCCCACTTCTTCTAACACCACTTCTTCAAAATAGATTCGCCCAGGCCGAAAACCGACTTCTGTGCATGGGCCACAAAGTTTCAATCGCACTGTACGTGCGTGCCCGCACGTGGTATTCTGTGGAAGAGCCACACTCAAGGGACCAAAGAGCCGAATGTGGCTCGTGAGCTGCAGTTTGCTGACCACTGAGATAGGGCCCTGACAGAGCTTTTACATACACCTGGTGCATGGGTCTTGCAGATGCCACCTAGGAGCCACCCCTTGGTTGCCTGTCTGGTGGCCAAAGGGCTTGCTTTCCTTTCCAGAGTCCCATGGGATTGTAACTATCAGGGAGAATTCTTGGCAGGCTACCACCTGAGGACACAGGGAGCTGAGTGAGACATACCTGGACTTTCTATCACAAGGGCCTATTTGCTTGTCCTGGAGCTTTATTCTGAAGCCAGCCTCAGGTTTGGCACACACCTAGAGGCCTACAGATTTCAAAGTATGTTACAAAGCTATAGTGATTGGCATAAAAACAGGCATATAGATGAATGGAACAAAATCCAGAACACAAAAATAAACCACTGCCAGGATGATCACTTAAGTTATGACAAAGAAACCCAAAATATATAATGGGGAAAGGACAGTCTCTTTAATACATGGTGTTTGGAAAACTGGACCATTATCTTACACCATACACAAAAATTAACCCAAATGGATTAAAGACTTGAATGCAAGGCCTGAAGCCATAAAATTCCTAGAAGATAATATAGGTGATAAGCTCCTTGAAATAGGTTTTAGTGGTGATTTTTTTTTTTTTTTGGATTTGACACCAAAAGTAAAGGGAACAAAATTACAAGTCACCAGTGAAGTTACATGAAACTAAAGAGTTTTTGCATAGCAAAGAAAACCAGCAACAAAATGAAAAACAACCTAATGAATGGGAAAAAATATTTAAAAATCATATATCTGATAAGAGATTATTATCCAAAGCATATAAAGAACTCACAACTCAATAGCAAAACCACCACCAAAAACAACAAAGAAAAGAATCATATTAAAAACAATCCAGGATCTGATCAGACATTTTTTTCCACAAAAGACATACAGATGGCCAGCAAGTGCATGAAAAGATGCTCAATGTCACTAATCTTCAGAAAATTTTAAATAAAAACGTCAGGGGCTATTTATTCTAAAATAAAAAAGCATTCCCACTGAGTATAGATCACTAAAGTTTATGAAACTTTACATTAGTATTTATCACTATCAACTACCCTCCATGTCTCATGCCTATATTATTCATGTTTTGCAAGCTAGTTTTATACTCAAGATGAATACAGAATTATTTTTATACTTTTAGGTCCAATCTGCATACACACTGTCGTCATTTTATTAAATATATGGTAAGAATACTAAAACATGAAAACGAAGATTTTTTTTTAAATTTCTTTATTGATTAAGGTATTACATATGTGTCCTTAACCTTCCATTGACCACTCCACGCCCCACTCATGCCCTTACCCGCCTGTCTGTGTCCATTGGTTAGGCTTATATGCATGCATACAAGTCCTTTGGTTGGAAATGAAGATTTCTCATATGAAAAACCAAGTCCAAATAAAGAAACCAATTGAGAAACAGGAAAAAAAATGACCAAAATAAAAAATAGTGACAACACCAAATGCTGGGAAGGATGTGGAGAAACTGGATGCCTCATACATTGCTCATAATCATGTAAAATGGTTCAACCACCTGGAAAACAGTTTGGCAGTTTGTTCTAAAAACTAAACATACAATTACCATATAACCCAGCAATTGCACTCCTGGGTATTTATCCCAGAGAAATGAAAATGTATATTCAACATAAGTGAAAGTGTGTGAAAACCTGAATGTTCATAACATCTTTATGAGTAATAGCTAAAAACTGGAAACAACCCAGATGCCTTTCAATGGAGGAATGGTTTACCAAACTCTTGTACATCCACATCATGAAATACTACCGAGCAATAAAGAGGAATTAATTATTGACACACACAAGCATGATGAATCTCCAGGGAATTATGCTGAACTTTAAAGACGCCAAATAATTGCATACTATATAATTCCATTTTTATAAGATTTTAAAAAAAAGCTTAGAAATGAAGAACAGATTAGTGACTTCCAGGAGTTGGAGACTGGAAGTCGGGGGATGGGAAGGAAGTGGATGTGGTTACTTAAGGGCAATGTGAGGATTCCTTTGGTAACAGAACCGTTTATCTATTTTGGCTGTAGTGGTAAATACATGAACCTACACATACAATAAAATTGTATAGAACTAAGTATACACACACACACATACACATACACATGTACAAGTCAAAGTGAAGAAATATTAGTTTTAAAAAAAGCCAATATGCTGAGGAGGCAGGACAGGAAAATGGAAAGAACCTACGCCTTTGTTAATATTATTGAGTTATTAATTAATCAATCTTGGAAATGTGCTAACTCTAGAACTCTTAATGTTATATGAGATGGTATATTTGCTTATATTTAAAGCAAATAATAATTATAGATGCTTCCCAGGATTTATTGTTCAACAATGTTAAATGTACGATTATTTACAGAAGCAATAATATGAGCTAACATTTCACCAAGAAAGAGTTCACTAAATATATAAAATTTTATTTAAACATATGTGTGTATAATGTAAATATATATCTAATTTATTTTTATGTATATGTAAAATCCATGATGTATACACATATTCCTATTAAGACATTAAAAGCCATGTAGACATGTTTTAGAGAGAATATAAAATCATATGTCTATTCTACATCATGCAAATATTTTTCCAGTATATTACTGCTTTCCATTTCATTTGTTATACATTTACTATACTTTACTATATGAAATGATACTGGAATTCAGAATACCAAATTACTAACAGTGAGGCAGTAGATGTATTTTATGTGATTTCACCTTCAATTAATATGTTCATACACCCTATATCATCTCTACTGTGCAAACATGTTAAATTGTAGTAAAATAAATTATTACAAATAAGATTTTCAGTTTTATTTTGTTTATTTGTTTAAACAGTTTGCACAGGAAAATTCTAAATTGACTAGAATTGGCATATGCGTAGACATAAAGTATATACTGTTCAGGAAGTCATGATTCTCAGAATCTTCGATGTGGGGTAAAATATTATAGTTATTACTAGAGGCCCGGTGCATGAAAATTCATGCACTGGAGGGGGGGATCCCTCAGCCCAGCCTGCCACCTCACAGTCGGGGAGCTCTCAGGGGCAGGAGGTGACCCAGTGATCAGGGGAAGGTGACACCCCCATCACACCTCTGCTGCTGCCACTGCCAGCAGTGCAAACCTCCGCCGGCCCTAGTTACCTGAGCCTCAAGTGGCCCTTGGCCACTGGGAAGCCACCATCTGAGGCTTGACTGCACCTCGGGCCAGCCCTGGGCAACTGGGGAGCTTAAGGGACTGGGGGACTCCAGAGGCAGGTGCACAGCAAGGCTGGGCCCACCTGGGGGCAGGGCTGAGGGGACTGGGTGCCGTCATCTTGTGGCGGTGGGCGCCGCCATCTTTGAGGGCGTGGCAGTCAATTAGCATATTCCTTCCTTATTGGCTGTGGGCACTGCCATTTTTGAGGGTGGGGCAGTCAATTAGCATATTCACTCATTGGCTGTGGGTGCTGCCATCTTTGCGATGGAGTGAGCGTCAATTAGCATATTCCCTCTTTATTAAGTAGGATTTTTTAGGTAGATAATAGAAATAAGAATTTTAATGACTTGTGCCCTAAACATATTTCTCAAAGTCTAATCTAAACTTTCTTTTTGGTTTATCACTATAATATATCACATATAAATGTTAGAGTATATACATTTTTATAATATTTTCACATATTCCAGATTGTTAAAAAGACAATTATTGTTTACCACTTTCCACCTGATTTCTGCCCAACATAATTAAACTTCAGCGGATAGATTTTCTATAAAATTATTTAATTGATTTTCATTTTAGGCTATCTCAAATGCACATTTCCTTACAGAAAAAGTTGGAATGGGAGGGGTTTTGTTTTCTTTGCTGCACTTTTATATTACTTGTTTGAAAATAATTCTAAAATACAATTTTCACTGTGTTTGAGTTTTTCCTATTATATTTCTATAGTGCCAGCTATGAAAAAAAGCTACTGCTATTTTAACATTCATATTAAAAAGTAGAAAGACATTTCCAAAATGTGAGAGGTTTGGTACTGTTAGTTAAATGTCATATTTTCCTCAAGAAACAGGAGTCACCTTTGTTAATATACTAGAGGCCAGGTTCACAAATTCATGCACCAGTGGGGTCCCTTGGCCTGTCCTGCAGATCGGGCTGAAACTGGCTCTCCGACATCCCCAAGGGGTCCCAGATTGTGAGAGGGTGTAGGCCAGGCTGAGGGACCCCATCAGTGCACTATCAGGGCCCAGGAGGGACGCAGGAGGTTGGCCAGCCAGGGAGAGACCGTGGGAGAGCTCCAGGACGTGTCTCAATCGGCTGGACCCCAGCAGCAAGCTAACCTACCGGTTGGAGCATCTGCCCCTTGTGGTCAGTGCATGTCATAGCATCTGGACAACAGGTCGACTGCCCCCTGGTGGTTGGTGCACGTCATAGCAAGCAGTTGAGCAGCCTTAGCATATCATTAGCATATTATGCTTTGATTGATTGAATGGATGACTAGATAACTGGGCACTTAGCATATTAGGCTTTTATTATATAGGATTTGACTACAGTGGCATCTGCTACCCCATTCTGAATTTAGAAAACCACTAAGTTTTTCCTATTTTTCATACAGATAATTAGGCTTGCATATCAAATATAGACGCTAATTAGTTTTTTTCTTTGGTTGCATTAATTTCAATTTTTTTTTAAAGGCTAGTTATATTAGTTAGAATTTATATGGCTGCAAGTGACAGAAACCCGGCTTTATCCAGCTCAAGGTAAAAACATAATTTTATAAACACACCAGAGGCCCGATGCACAAAATTTGTGCAAGAGTAGGCCTTTCTTCCCCCAGCTGCTGGCACTGGCTTCCCTCTGGCATCTGGGACCCAAACTTCCCTCAGGCTGCCAGCAGGCACCCAGGACCCGGGTTTCCCTCACAGCCCCAGCTTCATCCGGAAGGACATCTGGTCTAATTAGCATAGTATGCTTTTATTATTATAGATGAGATGTCTCATTGAACCCAAAGATAGCAATGGTTCAGGACCTCAGGAAAAACTAGAATGAGTAACTTTCTGCTCTATTTCTCTCTAAGGTCTGCTTTGCTTTTCTAGCTTTCTGTCATTGCTTCTTCATCTTTGCTCTACATGCCAGGACCCATGTCATACCACTGATCCTAACAGTCCAGACTCCAAGTGAAAGCAGGACACTCTTTTTTTTTATTGATTTATTACAGAGAGGAAGGGAGAGAGATAGAGAGCTAGAAACATCGATGAGAGAGAAATATCGATCAGCTGCCTCCTGCACATCTCCTACTGGGGATGTGCCCGCAACCCAGGTACATGCCCTTGACCAGAATCGAACCCGGGACCTTTCAGTCCGCAGGCTGATGCTCTATCCACTGAGCCAAACTGGTTTCGGCAAGCAGGACACTCTTAACCACAAATCTTAAACCCCCTGGATAGGGACTCAGTTCTCTATCAGACAAGCTGCTCACCACAAACAAGTCAACTAACCTCACACAGCTGTAGGTTTGATTCTACTGCTACAGTGTGAATGGCAGGACTGGAAAAGGCAACCACTTAGAAACTAAGTGGAGGTTAAAAGTCCAACAAAATAAGATATATTATTGTACTAGTGCCCTACCTAGACTTTGGTAGGAAGGAATTCACTCTGGATAAGATGGAAGTAGAATGCTTTGGTTCATTAACCTCATGAGAAATCAGTATCTATTCCTATAAAAAGTATTGATCCTAGCCAGTTTCTTTATTCTTTCTCCAGTGCCAATTATGCTAGTCCATACCTAGTTCAATCCTTCTTCCTAGCTAGTGACCCCTGGAATGTGGTACAACCAAAGGTAAATCATTAGGAAAAGTGACATTATCACTTGAAAGTCTTTCTTAAGCCACAGAATATCCTGCTTTACTTATCATCATCAAAATATTTGGCCAGGTCACCTACATGGTAGAGCTAAGCTAACAGAGTCCACCCACGTGTCCTCATACTGTCCTCAATCTTACCAAACATATAATTAAATTTACAGAATTACTTACTCATCTATCATATAAGTGAAGGTTATTTTGAGTCTTATGTGTGCTCACATTTTTCATTCAGGAAATGACAACTGTAGTATTTCATTGACTAGAAGGAAATGATCAAGAGGAATTAGGTTTTGGAACCTACTGCCACCTGTCACCACATCCACATCACCCAGGACATCAGCATGCTCTTCACAAGGTTATTTTCTTTCATAGGCTCACAGATAAAGATTTCAATTCTAGTTCTGCTCTGTAATGTAATCGTGGCCAAGTTACTTAACCTTTCTGAACCTATAATCTTATCTACAAAAAGAGGCTTATTATATCTACCTCCAAGTGTTGTAAGGATTAAATAGGATAATGTGTACAATGCTATAAGCACAGTTTGTCTTTTAATAAACACCAGTTTTCATCTCACTCAACCCATCAACCCTCAAGGACCAGAGGCTCAGATTGGCCCTGGGATGACGGATACAACCAGGCTAACTGGTGGAATTCAGAAAGTCAGCCTCCATGAGGTCTCAGTTGCATTCCTGGAGGAGGAATAGCACCAACTCTCCTGGCCTGAAAAGGCTGCTGATTATCACTACCTCCTATCACTTCACCCACACTTGGCCTTGATGCATGTTGACACTTCTAATACTAGAAACAACTACACAAGTGATGTCTGACAGATGCCTTTGAGCTGAGCAGCATATAAATTGCCTATCAGATAATTAAGAGTGATAAAAACTTAGGACAAAATAGATCCCTAGGAATTAAGCTAAAATGATGGGATATTATAATATGTGTTTCTGAAGAAAAATAAGGCAGGGAGCAATTAGGGTACATGAGTTGTGGGGTGCAAGTTGCAGTGCAAAATAAGGTGGTCAGGAAATCCTCACTGTGAAAGTGACATTTGATCATGACGTGAGAGATGAGTGAGCAAGCCCTGTAAAATACCAAAAATGAGTGTATCATGCAGAGAAGGTGCTCGAGTAGAAGCTGCCTGGTGTGTTTGAGAACCACAGTGAAAGCATTACTGAATGGTGCTAACTTATGCTAATTAGGTTTTCCCATCTCCTGATGTTTTTGCTATAAAATTCTATTTGGCAAATCTACATGGGAAGTCATGTACGGTTTATAATATGAAGCAATAAAATCTACTATCATTATTTTATCCCCAAACATGCCTATCATATTCATACTTCTTATATGTCATGACATGAAAGTATTCTCTTATCAATGGTGCTACGAATTAACTGAAGTGACTGGCAACTAAATCCAGGAAGTATTAATTTGGCTTCTTAGCCAAAGGAAAGAATGATTGTGGTCTTTTCACATCCTTCTCATTTTAGGAAATAATTTAGGCTTCACAGTGCTTTGTTTAAGATGTGTTAAGATTTTTAGAAAACCACTGTTGAAAAAGCCCTTAAGAGAAATTAATTTTTATAATGCAAAGTAAACTTAAACAAAAGTTTGCATTTTTAATGACAGTATCTGACAGTATCTACATTACCAGGGTTTCTTGTTTTGTAGGTAGGTTTTCAAAACCTATTAATAAATATTATTTGTGTCTGTGAAATATGACCAATCATGTTATCTTATAGCTTTATCATAAGACAATGATTTATCTAAAACCTGTATTCATAAAATGCTAATTGAGCAATTTTGCAATGATGATGGTAAAGAGTCCAGTCTTATTGCCTAGAGTTAGGTTTAGCTTTAACAATAAAATCTGTGGCTGCTACATATAAGATATATCAGTTATTATGTGAATTCTGCATCTATAGCATGGTACTTACTACAATCAAAGTCATATAAATATAGCAAATGGATGTTCATGTTTACAACAATTTGCTGCACATTTCTCATGTATTTTATTTTGCTACTATTTCCTTTAAATCACTCCCAAGAAAATGAGTAAGGTATCCATTTTCTATTCTTTCTTTTCAATTCAGCCAGAACAGGAATTCTAATAACAAAAAGCCAACCAACTGCATACGCAGAAATATTCAAAAAGAAGGACCTTAAATTGGGATTTAAAAAAATCTTAACTTTGTTAAAGTACACTTTAAGTTTTTTAAATATTTCCAATAAAAACTATGAAGGAGCTGCTTCAAGCACACTAACAATAAATAGCAAAAAGAAACTTTTAAAAATCGTATTGGTCCTGCAGCCTCCTGCCAGAGTCCCACACAATAGCAGATACTTAGGATGAGAAAGGCTCCAGTGGAGCAACACTAATACATTTGACACAGCTCCCACCCCGTCATTATGCAGAGGAGCCTGTGCATATCCCTTTGTAAATTGGAGACTCTTTTAACCAGAAATCCCAGGATGAAACGGAACCATTTTCCTCATGGCAAAACAAATCCTTCTCCAGTGAATTTTGTTATTGTTTATTGTTACACTGTTTTATCAGCACTAAACTGTATGAAAGCTTCAATTAGTTCTTGATGAATGACCCCCTAAAAGCACGTAGTTTCATTTCCCCTGCCACCAGATATTTCACTGAGTGTCATTAAGTGAAATATAATTGGGATAAGATTCAGGAAACTTAGAGAGGCTGTGCTCTCAGTTCAGCCTAAAATGGTTAGTCATCATGTAGCTGCATCACTTTGGACGCACTGTCCATACAAATTCCCATTGCTTGATTCTGGGGAGAACACAGAGGCACTAAATACAGTCTTAGGCACAGTCTCTGTCCCTCAGTGAGGTTAAGTCCTAGGGTGAAGTGCTGAGTTCATTGTTCAAAGAGTTGTTATCTCCACAGAGGGGCATCTGTATCAATGAAACTTCTGCACAATAGATACCCATGTTATACGTTATACAGCACCTATTGCTTTGTTCAGGCATACAAGTGGAGGCCATTGGTTTTCCTCTTTCTTCTTAGTATTGGAACCTTAATTTTAAGCCAGGTATATTGACACTGAGAGTAAAGGCTAACTTCTCTGCCTGCCTCATATGGGGGTATGAGACTTCTGAGAAACCTGGTTAAAGGGAGCTGACTCTGCTAAGGGCAGATTTTAAAAACAAAAAAACACACCCTTTCTACTTTTCTTCCTTCTTCTGCCCTTCAATGCCAAAGTGAAAACTGGAGTTTTAGCAGCTGCATTGAATCAGGATGTGAATTTAAGATGAAAGTCATGCGTTAGAATATTAGTGCAGAAAAAATACTAGTTTGAGTGTCTGAAGACATTCTGGAGCTAAACATCTAAGCCTTGAACTGCTATCCCAGTTCTTAATTTATGTATGACACGCTATTCTTTTGATTGAAACACTATTAGAGGCCACAGAACCTAACTATAACTGAGAAACTGTGGATTGTTAATATGTTTTAAAATAATGGAACATCACTACTATGTGTTGATCATTCTGTGAAGCATTTTAATGGACTATCATATTTCATCTTTAAAAAAAACACCTTTAAGTTAGCTACTGATGTTATCTCCATTTCACAGACAAGAAAACTGAATCATAAAGACACTCAGCACACAGCCTGTTTGGAGGTGAGGTAGCAGGGGAGAGGAGAGGGACCAGAATTCATGCATTCAATGTTTTGTTTTTATGCAGTGAGTAATACTTTGTACTTACACTAAATGCTAAGAGTTTGGGATACATAAATAAGCAAAACAAGGGCCCCTACCCTCACAGAACCAATTCTAGGACAGTCTCAAGAGGTACTGACTATATTCTTGAACAGAGGTTTATAAAGTGTGGTATGTGGACTGCCTTGTGAATCCAAGATACTTGAAGCACACAAGGTCAAAACTATCATTATGGTAATACTAAGACAGTACTTGATTTTTTCACTGTGTTCAAAATTGCACTGATAATGCAAACAACAATGGTTGGTAAAACTGCTGGTAGTTTGCACCAAAACAAAAGTCATGATATTTCTTACTACCACAGATCCAAAATTAATAAATAGCTCAATTAATTAACTAAAAACTGTCCCGTAAGAATGACCATGGTGAGCAGTAAAAATTTGTAATTTTATTGTCTAGATCTAGAAACTTGAGTACACACCATTTCAATACCCCATGTGATGAAATGAGAAGCACACAAAATGGACTTCTAATATATACTGAAGTGTGAGGGTTATCTTGAAGAAAAGCACCTGTGCAATTGCATCACAGGCTGAACTAGCCAGCACTTCATGGAATACTGTTTTATTTGAAAGATGAATGGATTTTTCCCCCTCACACACCTGACCAGTACAGAGCTCTCTCTCTTCACACGGCCAAATCTTGGTCTGTTGGGGTCCAATAAACTCTACTGGCTTCACCGTGATGGTTCCCTGAGGCCCCGCCCCAGAACAAAGGTCTGAGGGCATCTGGTGGGTGACATCTAGACTTGGTATAACCTGGGACATTTGCTGGGTGGCCTCAACCTAGCACTGGCACTGAGTCTGAACCTGCATCAATCTGGTGAACACGACTCACCCCACCTGGCGACTCACTGAGAGCCTGCTTCATGCCAGTGCTCTTTCAGTGACTGAACCTATCAGGGAGCCGGTAGGCAGATGGAAGTAAGCAGAAGCAGATCTCAGGGTGCCTTGGAACTTTTACTGATCTGACCTTGGGTCCTGGGCTGCTAAAGCCGGCCTTGGTGCACAGCTTGGTCTTTCATACGCACACCCAGGCCTAGCAGAGGCAACCATAGACTGTGGATCTTTCGGAGCTGTGGACAGGTTGCCGGAGGCGAGGAACCTGCAGACCAAGTGGTGGGCTTTGGACAACATTGGATCTGGATCCTACAAGCTTCACATTTTTCTCCCTCCCTTCCTCCCTCCCTCCCTCCCTTCCTCCCTCCCTCCCTTCTTTCCTTCCTTTTTTTCCTTCCCTTCCTTCCTTCCTTCCTTCCTTCCTTCCTTCCTTCCTTCCTTCCTTCCTTCCTTCTTCTGTTGTTGTTTTCTATGTTCTTCTCTTATATGTTTAATCTCAGGAACAAAATAATCAAGCAAACAAAATATAAACAGACTCAGATACAGAAAGCAGACTGACAGCTGTTAGAGGGGAGGAGGGTTGTGGGGGCTAGGTGAAAAACATGAAGAGATTGAGCAAAACAATTATAACACAAACAACAGCATCGTGCCCTAGCTGGTTTGGCTCAGTGGATATAGCCTCAGCTGGAGGACCAAAGGTTCCCAGGCTTGATTCTGATTAAGGGCACATACCTTGGGTGCAGGCTCCTCCTCAGCCCGGGCCCTGATCAGGGCTCATGCAAGAGGCAACCAATTTTGTGTTTCTCTCTGTCTTTCCCTCTCCCTTCCACTCTCCCTAAAAATCAATGAAAAAATATCCTCAGGTGATGATTTAAAAAACAAAACAAACAACAACAACAAAAAACTCTATTGTGATTACTAGATGGAAAGAGGAATGGAAGGAAGTAGAATAAAGCAAAGGAAGAATAAATGGTGACAGAAGGAGACTTGATGATGTTTTATAAAATTGTACACCTGAAACCTGTATAATTTTATTAACAAACTAGAGGCCCGGTGCACAAAAATTTGTGCACTTAGGGAAGGGGGTACCTCAGCCCGGCCTATGCCCTCTTGCAGTCTGGGACCCCTTGGGGGATAACCACCTGCTGGCTTAGGCCCGCTCCCTGGGGAATTGGGCCTAAGCCGGCAGTCAGACATCCCTCTGGCAGCCTGGGAGCCCTTGGAGGATGCCCATTTGCCAGTGGGGAGCAGGTCTAAGCTGCAGTCGGACATCCTTAGCGCTGCTGAGGAGGCAGAAGAGGCTCCCACCATCACCACTGTACTGGCAGCCATCAGCTTGGCTTGTGACTGAGCAGAGCTCCCCCTGTGGGAGTGCACTGACCACCAGGGGGCAGCTCCTGCAATGAGCGTCTGCCTCCTGGTGGTCAGTGTGTGTCATAGTGACTAGTCATTCCCAGTCATTCTGCTGTTAGGGTCAATTTGCACATTACCCTTTTATTATATAGGATGTCATCCCAATAAATGCAATAAAAATAAAAAAAAAAAGAATTAATGACAAACTATGGTTATTCAGACATGGATATTTGGCAGATATTTTATGAAAAACTATTGATCTGTCAGAGAAAGAAAGCCACAGTATTGGCTTCCAGGGATAAAATTTGAGCTTCGTAATACTTATAATTTTTCTGATGAAATTGGTGGGATATTGACAAAAGTCATTTTGATATTTGGAATATCTGCATAATCTATTGAACTAATATTTTCAACCCAACAACCCTCCAGGATCAGTGTATGCTGTTATATGCATGCATGGGTAAAAGATCCATTCAAAGTGCATACTAGATTAATGGATTTTAATGTAATGAAGTATGAAAAGTTTATTCATAAGTGTTCGAATTTCACATTAGAATCGTTAAAAAATAACTACTTGCCAAATTTTGGTGTAGAATCAAAGAAGAATACCTGTAATTGTGTGTGATTACAACTAAATATCTGTGTGAAACCATATTTTCATGCATTTCAATCATAAAAATGCATTGCAGCAGATTAAGATTCAGATATAAGAAATGACTGTTAATAGTTTCACTAATTAAAGAAAAATGAAATGAGAGAAAGAGTGGCAAAGAGAAGTGAAAAAGTTAGGTAATAATAAAAATATCACCTAATTTACTTCCCTATATGATGTAAAACAATGAGGAAAAGGCCACAAAATAGGAGCCAAAAAGAATAATAAACTTAATGATGAATCTAGTTTACTAAAAAATCCTTCTCTCAACTCAATGGTTGTTTCAGTAAAGTTAATTTGTTTCTTATTTTTCTGATTTACCACATTTTATATGAAAAACAAATTTGAAAATATTTTTAATGCAGCCTGAAAATCTCAAGAAGAGATATTTTAGATGTACTTACATAAAAACTGTGATCCTATATAATAAAAGTCTAATATGCTAAGTGCCTGGTTGTCCAGTTGGCCATTCAACCAATCAAAGCATAATATGCTAATGATATGTTAAGGCTGGTCAACCACTCGCTATGACATGCACTGACCACCAGGGGACAGACACTCTGACTGATAGCTTGCTGCTGGGGTCCAGCCAATCTGGACTGAGTAAGACTGGCCAGACATGCCCTGGAGCCCTCCCGCGGTCCCTCCCTGGCTGGCCAAACTCCCATGTACCTCTCTAGCCCCAATCATGCACCAGTGGGTGTTCCTCGGCCTGACCTGTTCCCTCTCGCAATCCAAGACCCCTTGGGGGATGTCGGATAGCCACCCCGGCCCAGGAACCCCCCTGGCACATAAATTTATGCACTGGGCCTCTATTATTACAATGAATTCTAAGAGTAAAACTTGATGTTATTCAATGACTTTACCGCTGAGTAAATTTAACCTATAATTTGGTCCCAGACTCTGATCATTCTACGTAATCTACAGCTAAATTGACAGTGTCATTATCCTGAGCACACCTTCATTTATATTTGCTCATTTTGTCTCTCTCTCTCTTAGAATAACAAGCCAAATTCTATTCTAGCTTTAAGGATTATTCCAGCTCATTCAGGATGCTGTAAAACATTACAAGACACTGGGCAGATTATAGGCAACAGAACTTTATTTCTTACAGCTTTGGAGGCTTGGCAATTCAAGATCAAGGTGCTGGCATATTGGGTGTCTGGCAAGAGCTCACCAGCATTCATAAATGGTGTCTGTTCTCTGTGCTCACACATAAAAGGGGAAAACTAGTCCTCTGGGATATCCTCTATAAGGGCACTGACCCCATTCATGAGGGCTCTACCATCAAACCTCCTAATACTATTGGGCATTAGGTTTCAACATAAGAATTTTGGGGGAGGATATGACAAAAGAATTCAATTTATAGCAAGGATCGATCAAGCCCAAGTTGCACTTCCTCCTTGAAGCCATCAATGGGGTCAGAACCTAATGGGTCTCTATGTTCTCTGAACTGCAAAGTATATGTTCTTGTATATCCCTTAGTCAAGATCTACTTTTGAATTAATTGTAGAAAAAGGTAGGCCCAGGTCTACACAGTTGACCCTTGAAGAGCAGGTTTGAAAAATATGGATCCACTTATATGCAGATTTTTTTAATACTATAAATGTATTTTCTCTTCATTATGATTTTCTTAACATTCTCTTTTCTCTAGCTAATTTTATTGTAAGAATACAGTACATAATACTACTAGCATACAAAATATGTGTTAACCAACTGTTTATGTTATCACAGTAAGGCTTTTGGTCAATAGTAGGCTATTATTAGTAAAGTTTTGGGGGTGACAAAATTTATACACGAATATTCCACTGTGTGCAGTAGGGTGGTCAGTGACCCTAATCTCTGCATTATTCAAGGTCAACTGTACATAATATGACATTACATTTTGAATTTAATATTTTTATGCAAAGAATCCCTGTTCACATAATATGTTGTACAAAGTGAGATTTATTAGTGGCTTCATTGTTTTGCTAGAGAACCAAATCTCATACTTAACCATAATACTGTCAATTTTAATAAAGTATTGTTCAATGACTCTTTAAAGTTGCATTTTACCTTGAATAAAATGTTCATATTATTGCTATTAAAACAGTACATTAGATATCCAATTGGTTATTACTAGATATTAGAATGAAAAATAAAGTTTTCATTACTTGCTATTTTTAAAAGGTGGTACATATGCAGATGGGTCTGCTTATTGCTATCTGTTATTTAACTAAATGCGATTCTATTAACACAGAGCAACATTCTCTGATCCAGAGGTTTGTGCTCCATGAGCATATGTGAATTCAATTATTCCTATTCCTTTATTTGAATAAGTTCAGAATTTGTTCACATAGAAAACCATGACTTCATACTAAAAAAAGAAAAAATGCAAATTAAAAATGCAATCTGGGTGCTAAAATTTTGTGACAGAATTTGGTATGCAATAAGATAATCTAAAACATGATTAATTACTAGTTTAACTTTATCATTTGAATGGAAACACAAAATTAAATGAAATTCTGATAGAAAATTCTGACAACAGTAGAATAGCTACTTTATACACAGTACATATGCAATAAATAGTTGATGACTAATTCATCAATATGTGTTTGTGTATACTACATTGGAAGAAGACTGTAAATGAATATAAAATAATTAGATTCATGATTCTTTTTTTAAGGCACTAAGAATGATAAAGATAGAATTTAAACTAGTTAAAATATGAGTAGTTAAATAAACATTGAAAACTATTATATTAAAACTACATTCTCAAATTATTTCAAGCATGAAATATTTTTCAAAACGATGTAATGCAAAAAGGAAAACGAACTATGACTCCTGAAATCTTCATTCCAAACAGTTCTGTTTAGGTATGGGCAGCCATGCTATTCAGTCATTCAGTCTGATGAACAATTTCAGTGTAAAGTTTAATAGCATTTGATGCTATTTACCCTCCTTTCTTAAAAATATTCCTTCTACTTGCTTTGTTTTCCTTCATGTAATTTATGGTTTCTTATTTTCTCTTCATTCTCCCTATTCCAAGAACATTCCCCCTACCCAGCTGTCAGTGTTTCAGCTCTTCACAACTTGGTTCGATGCTTCTTTTTATTATTTTATATTTTCTTCTGTCTCACACACACTCACATAGTCAATTAATATTTTATCTCCTCATCCACGCCTAGATCAAACATGGTGTCTGCCCAGTATGAAAGGCAGAAACCCCTGAGACATCATAGAAAACTAGTATCCTGTCATCCACTTACCAAATCCATCAAATAATCCTACTATTTTATGTCCTAAATATATTTTTTAATCATATCACCTTAGTCTACCATTTTTATTGCACTGCTAGCCCACTTGTATTTATTCTGCTCTCAAAACCATCTTTCTAGTCTGTAAATTTCATCCTGTCACTCCTCAGTTAAAACACTTTGGTGGTTTCCCAATATTCATAGGCTTAAAAACTAACCTAATTAATATGAGCTCTAAGGCTAGACATACTCAAATTTCTCCCTACCCCTCTAGCCTTGTTTCACAAAAGTCCACTGTCCACTCTCTGCCTCTATGCATACTGGCTGGTTTCAGTACCGTGGATTCATTTCTGTCCATTTGTCTCCCCCATTGCGCCAGATTTCTTGGATATGAATTTCAAATAGATTTTTTGGAGAAAAATATGGTTTCTGGAATTGAAAGTTTTAGATTTGAATTCCAGATTTATTTATTATTAATATTGTGACCTCTGGGTATTATGTAAACTTTGTCAAACTTATTTTTTTCCTCTATGAAAATAGATAATAGTATTTTCTAACAAATGTGCTGTGAGGATTAATGTCATGCTACATTTCTTACTTCCCTGACTTGAAGTGGTATTGTTGATTTATCTTCTAGCTCCCTAGGTACCTAAACATAGCAGATATTTAATCAGTAAAAGTAAAGAGAAAAATGAGATAGGAGAAAGCAAAGGGGAGGGGAGGGGAAAGGGAAGGGAAGAGAGGGGAGGTAAAGTAGGAAGAAAGCTGACAATTTCTGCTTTCCCATTTTCTCCTTTCCAATTTCCCATTTCTCTACAAACAATAAAATACTTTGACTTAAACTGTTTACAAAGTGTACTAAGAAATATATAATTGATAATATAAAAAAGGACAGAAAAGAAAGGGATGGAAGAATGCTATTTTATGTAGTAAGGAGAAAGGAAACATCGTAGATATGTGAGATTATTTTGGCCTTTGTGCCATGAAAAGCTGATTGGAAAGACCAGACGTGAAGTAATGGAACTGGAACTGGGTTCAGAATGGTTGTGAGACTAAAAATGGAGAAATAGGTATGGAAATGTTACAGGAAAAATTGTTAAATGTTATTTACAGGCTGACTATGAGGGTTTATGTTGAGTAAACAGATCAAATAACTACTGAATATCATCCCACAAGCATGTTTTCCTTTTTCTGACCTTCAGGTCTTTGCTTATGTTACACAGGCTAGCCAGTGGGAAAGTAGTGAGGGGTTAATGAAAACTGTGGAATGTGAATGAATGATTGTGTCAGGGTGAAAGATGTATAAATTACATGACATACTTGGCAGATTTCTAAGGACAGGCAGTGTCAATGTAGCTAGGAAGATTTGACTAGGCCAGGGGTGGGAATAAGCACTGGAAGAAAGCTATATGTACTTAGTAGTTGAAATCATCTTGACAAGTAATTTTGTCAATAACCAGAAAGCTCAGAAGTAAGTCTCTCTGAGAAATGCATGTGTGATTGTGAGAGAAAGCAAGAGAGAGGGCATATAGATAATAAAAAAGGAAAGAGAGAAAATCAAGGAACAGAGAAAAGTATTAATGAAATTCTCAGTAAGGGTGGGGCTTGTATGATAACGGCCCAATTCCAGTAAGGTTAGAACTGTTTCACTTATTTCCCTAACGGGCAAGATGAGAGAAACATGTGCCAGTCTGATCCCTGATGGTTCTTACCTCTCTGACCTGGGTGAATAAGTAATTTCAATGGAGGAAAAAAATAGTGGCTCAACTGCAAGGATGTTAGATGCTAAAATCCTGTAGAAAACAAAGGATTAATTTATGTGAAAAAAACTTGAAAAGGCTTAATATACCTTTTTAAGAGCATATGTGGCAATTCTGCCTCAAAGAGTTTTAAAAACTTACCCAAACTAAAAGTCTTCTATACGAGTGAACATGCATCTTTTTGTTGATTCTGTTATCTCACTTATTCTCTTTAGGACAAATATGAAGTAATTTGATACTTGAAGTTCTTATAAACAACATGCTTTAAGTTACTTTGAATTTAATTGGTAGTTTACTTTAGTGCTAATAGTCATTTATTTCTATATAATCAAAATGCATACATTGCAGAATATTAAATGGTCTCTCAGTGAGAAAAAAATGAAGTAAACAAATACATATTATACAACCTATTTAACAATTTTCAACCCAATTGAATTTGCTTTGGCCTTTTTAGGGGACAATTCTCTAAGGACAATCATGTACGAAGCAACATGAGTGGTCACTAAGGCTATCGTTGTTCTGTATTTCAGGCTTAAAATATACCAAGCAAATAGAATAAGATGCTGAAAAATATATGTACTCTACCCTGATTAATGGATGCTATAGATATCTTTCTGCTTTGTCTGCTTGGTTAGCTTTGTTTCAAATGTGATACAGATCTCATGCTGCACAGAAGATCCAGAAATAGTCCATGTTCCTTTAAATTCAGGCAATACATCATATTCTATTACACCGTGGCACATCAGTCTATGATGGTAAAGCATGAGTTATGTGGACATGGACCAGTAGGCGAACTGGCCCCCAAAAATGGACGATTTGAAGATCAAGTAAAATAGTCTCATGAAAAAAATTTAAAAAAAAGAATAATAAATAATATATAAAAAAGACACTTTCATATTTACTTTAAAATTAACATTCCCCATAATCTTTCTAAAAACTCTAAAAAATTCATCTTGACCATATGCATTTATATGATCTGTCACTCAGATAAAAGTTTCTTATGTTAAATTTCACCATTATTTTTTCAGATATTAGTTATGGAAAAGATAAATAACACATCGAAGTCTCTCTTCATATCATTTATGTTTAACAAGTAACATGAGAGACATTAAAATAGAGACTGAAGAAAATGTTTTCAAAGTTAAGAAATTAGATTTGTTGTAAAAATCAGAATTATTCTATTCCAGTGTGGTCTTAAGGAAAGGTATGTGATCAAAGCAGTGAGAAAATTAAAATGCTACATCATTACTATTATGATAATTATTATTAACTAATACTTATTGTGCCCTGATGTACTAAGTATTACAGGGAGTTTTAAGATGTGCATAGTTTTAAGATATACATAGTTCTAAATGTGAGGATACAAAATAAATTTAAAAAAACTTGAGAATAATAGGAGGGAACAATTAAGAAAACAATTGAGATGGTAATATAGAATGTTGCAAATCTAAAGTTCTCCAATACTGATCTGATTATTTACTACTAGAGGCTGGGCTGGACAACCATGGCCAGATTGGAAACCACTGTGACAGTCCTTTTAAACACTGCATTCAAACATTTATCTTGATTATTGAGTATCTGGTGCGCCTTTATATTTTATATCTCACTGGCTCACCCTAACTTAGGCTTTGGTTTTAAACATGGATTACGAAGTAGAATACAATAGAACGTCTGCTATCAAAGAATTATACTTTCATAAGAACTTTGTTTCCAAGTCAATATCCTTTTCCATCTTTCTCTCCACACAGGTGTGTACACACACACACACACACACACACACACACACACACACACACACACAGCTGTATTTTCATCTTTGCTTAAAGAATTCTACATTTCCTTTGGGTGTTTTTCAAAGTATTTATTTCCCAAAGTTTTAATTATTTTTGCAAATTTTCCACTGCTCCCCAAGTTGAACCAAGATTTTTATGAAGTCCTGGTTGCTCAGTGCTTTTAGGCCGTGAGACGCTATTTCATTTTTGCTCGTGCCAAAGGTCTCTTCAGTTGGTCTCCAGAGTCACTCTCCACTCCCCATGATTCCATCAGCAAGTTGCCTTGCCTTCCAGCTTCCAGTGGTGTCAGCCAATGGGGAGCACCAGGATCAGATTGGAAGGGTGGAGGAGAGTGAGGTCATGATATGTATTGCCCTATCTCCTTCCTTGCCAGGTTTCCTAATTTGTCTGTTTCTCAACCCTCCTTTCAAGGTAAGCTCTCTCTTTCTGGATTTGGGTAACTGCTCCTCTCCTCCCTTTCGGACTGAAGTGCTAATCACTCTGTTTCTTACCAAATCGATTTTTGGGGTTTCCTCTTCACCTTACCCACACCTTTGTAAATAATAATTTTCAACTTATCCAAACACATATGCCATCTATTTCTGGTTGGGACTTTGATTGACACTCCTATTTATCATACTGCAGTGAATGTTTTGTTTCTCAATATCACTTTATCACCAGTTGCTATTTATTTTGATGTTCACTTTTACCTCTTTGTTTTTTATCTTATTTTGTTAGATTTTTTTTTAAATTCTTGTGCAAGTTTTTAAATATTAAGATCTTTTATTAAAATATTTTCAAATAATTTAATACATTACTCTGATGATTTAAACATAGTATTCAGAGCATGAGTTAAAATTAATTGATAAGGAAGTCTCATTATTATAAGCATAAAATACTGTAAAATAATGACTTAAAGGCCTTCAAAATGTTGCCCTAGGGCTGCTATTGTAAACGATCAGTCTTGTGCAGCCATACTTTTCTATTACTTCTGCAATTTGGTTTATCCTTCCTTACTGCCACTTTGCTCACCACATGTTTACAGGACATCGGCTACTATAGTAGGCAGAGCTAAAGACGACGAGTGTAGTACAGGACTTTGTAGTGTCATCTATGTGCCCCTAAAAGAGACTTCTTTCTCACTTGATATTTTAAATTTGCAATCACCTTGGAAATATAACTAAGCATAATAACCTGAGTAGGGGGCTGGAGACCACCTTAAAGCAGCGTATGTGTATTTTTAGTAAATGGGCTTTGTGACTGTTGGAATGTTTTCCAGCTTTGGGAAACCCATCTCTTGATTTACAACTATTTTTCAGAAAGTTGAAAAACAAAAAGGCAGATATTAGGATGAGCGAAGATTCATAAGCATGGATCCCATGAATAGCTTATAAATATAATTAATCATTCATGTCATTTCTAATGTGTATGGAGCATCAAATTTTCAGATAGTGTCTAGTGAACTTAAATTCAAATATTTTTTCTATGAAGCATTTATTAATAATTGTAACCAAATATAATACCTTTTGGTCTGAGAGCTCATGCAATTTTTTATCTGTATTATATAGCCCAACAGCAACTTTATTTAAATTTTCAATTCAGAATACTATCCTAAATTATTTTCCAGTGGCTTTAAGTAAACTTATTCTTGCCATGTTTTTTAAGATACTTATGGGTAAAGGCCCCAAGGTTTTAAAACTTATTCTACATGATCAATAATACTGTGATGTTAAGGACATGGTAAATGTTGACAATTTATTGAACCAAATATTCTTCAATGTATTGTTTCAAAGGAAAGGGTAAAAATTGGCATACTTTGATCTGATAACTTAATTATGCTTTTAAATTTAAATATACAGGCTTCTCTCATAATCGTAACACTTTAATATCCATATCACAGGCATCGTGATCATAGATATTTTGGTCAAGAGATTATACTTCAATGAAGGGAAATAGTGGGGATCCCTGTTTCCTAAATGCACAGTGTGCACTTGGCATAGAGGACCACAGTGCAGAGGTGAAGGGCACAGTCTCTCTGGCTTGATTACCAGCTCTGTCACTTACTAGAAAAATATTAATTAACCTCTTTGTGCCTCTGTTTCCCCAATCATTAGGATTGTTAATGTAATGTATATCTCAAGATTCTTGTGAAGATTAGGTAAGTGAATATATGTAAATTGTGTCTGCACAGGCAAAGGCTTAAATTTTATTTAGCTACTGTTATTACATGTTTTTTTCTCATTTCTACTTTATACAATACTTTGACTTTGGTTTCATGACCATTTTTGTTTTTTTTGGAAAAGAAAATCAAAATACCAATATATACTACTTATATGTCCCAGAGTCCCTAAAATTAAAACCTACACTTGATTGATGTAAAGAGTCACTGTGGCCAAATCAGGAATATTTAAGCAATAACTCAATAACTGTGTTTTATATGTTTCTATACTCCAAGTTCTAAATAGAGGGACCTGTCAAAAATAACTAAATTATATTTGATCAAATTGGCTTGCCTCCACTCCAAAATGGTCAGGCAGAATTAAGGCTAAAGAAAAAAAAGGGAAGCATGGCATTTGATTGTTTGTTTGTTTATTTATTTTCACACTTCCTGGCCATCTTCCCAATCTCACTTCTGTTTTTCCCACTGTTTTTATTGTGATTCCTTATGTGATATTTGCTAAATCACTTCCCACCTCTATTTTCCAGTATACTTTAATTTCTGATCCCATGCATTTTATATTGGTTTGCATTGTAATCTTAATGGCATTGTGCAATGTGCATGAAGGTTTTGTGTGCAACAACAAAAATTAACCCCTTCAAAACTGCTTCTTTACTATGTTGGTCAAAATTCCCATCAGTAACAGCTACACATCCATGCTTGTTGAATGAGCATCTGTCTCCTGTTTTGCTTCTTTGTCAGTTTTTACAGATTATTCTGCATAACTTTTCACCTAAATCTGCACTCTACATGACACAGGTAAGAAAGCACATAACCAAGTGCAACACTCTTCCTTTAGAGAGTGAACATGCAGTGCAAATTCATGCTGTGAGGATCTGCAAAGCTCCTTGAGCTTATGAACAGGTGTGAAAAATGTTACGGCGATCTGGAAAAGCATATTTTAGACAAAAACTATTGTATTATTTAGGTACCAATGAAATTGTTTACCCACAAAAGAGCAGTTTATAATACTGATTTTTTCAAAATATGAGGATATAATTTTAAGAATCTAAAATTTAAAAAAAAATCCCATTAGAGAATGCACAGGTAAATAATTAAGAAGTCAAAATCACAATACCAACAAGAGTCATGTATTTTATACATAAAAGGATCTGTTTTCTCCAGTTTGCATCACACAAAAAAAATATTCCTTTGCAGAAGCTGAAAAGAGTAGAAACCAGATCCTGAATATTTAATAGAAAATAAAATTATATTTATTTTTAAGTGCATCCTACATTCAAAACAACTGCATACTCACAACAAATCTATTGCATTGCCCTGACATAGTTACTGCAAAGGTTTTTGCTTTGCTGTCCCAAGGGCCCAATTGATTTATCTGCCAGAAGCCTAAAGCCCCAAAATAAGATAGCTTTGAGTTTACAGAGGTCATTTTTCATTGTCTAAATAAAAATTTCTAAACAAAAATCTCTCATCCTGTTAACCGCAGGGTCCTTATCTCCCCAGAGGCTAAAGCAACCTGAAAGAAGCCATTTCAATTCTTTCATGAAGAAAGATAAAAGCAAGTTTTCGATTAGAAAGCCCAGCAAAGCCTTCTTATTAAATGTTGGTAGCAGTAACTAGTTGAAAAGGCAAAACTGTCCTAGAATGGGGTGGGGGAAAAAGGGAAATTATTATGCATGAGGCAACCCTTATTCAGAAACTGCAAAGGCAATCGGAAACAGTGACATTCAGAAGGCAAAAAAGAAGTTTAGGCATCCTTGTCACTCTGCACAGTTGTTCTCCCCGGGTCCTTAATAATCTGCCTAGTTTTACAAGCATGCTCTCTTAATTGTGTGTGCTACTTTTATCAACTAATATTAACTACACATCACAACAATTATGCATTCAGGCCCACCTTCTCTGATCTGGCATCATTCAAAGTGCTTACGCAGCACAGGCTACAGAGGTAGAACGAGGCAGGCTATCCTCGCTTCAGAATAATGGATTTTGTGAGGCTATGCTAAAAGGATCAAAAATGACTTCATAGACTAAGTTTCAATAAAGAAGATAAACACAGACACCAGTGGTGATGCCCTGGGAAACAAACCAGAATGGTGTCAGAAAAGGAGGATTTTACTATTTGGAGAAACTTGCTAAAAGTGAAGGAGAATACAAAACCATGGCTCATATTTTAACTTGATTCTTTCAGTAAAATGTAATAGGAAAATTAAATAATTTGGGGGCATGTTTCCACTAAAACATAAACTAGTTTATCTACTAGTTTATCTACTAGTTAAAGGGCTAGGATACCATTTCTAAAATCTCTGAAAAATAGAAAATACAAGGAATGGGGGTGAGGGATATTTAATTCAGTAAGAATAATTTTTTAAATCTCTTTTCTAAGTTTGTCTTCTTAATATATATACTGTTAATTTTTTAGATTTTTATTAATTTTAAATTCTGATGTAAAGAGAGATAGCTCCCACACAAGAATAAACACTCAGGCACTGTCTATAAAAAGAGTGGCTTATGTTATCTGCCCACTCTTAGCCTTAAGATAGTATCTATGAATGAATATAACTCTGTTCTTCTTAGGCAGGCACAAATTCTGAAAAGCATCTCAAGGTGCTCTCTACTATGCACTTCACACACAAAAAAATAATTTTCCTCTTTTCACCTAAGAAAATATGAAAGTAAGATTTATATACATTGATTATAAAAATTGTCACAAACTGGAGGTCACAATAAACCACTGTCAGAGAGGATGCCTCCATATTAAGTATTTTAATACTGATGTTATTATATTTAATAGGAAATATCTAAATGTTCTAGTAGTACATTCTACAGAGAATTCATCCTACAAGGTTCTGTGGAAGCCATGTTGCTCAAAACCAGATGTGTTATGTGAATGTAACTAGGGGCTTTTTCTGTGTGTGTATGTGCACATGAGTGTACTATAGCTATAATGGGTAAGTGGTAATACCTTCTTTGAACATTTCTCAGCCAAAATCATCTTGACTATTTCTTGTGAGGCAGAACTTTACAGATTAATTTATCACTAGTTTATGTGTTACAAGGGACCTAGTACTGCCTCATAAGAAAAGATGTGCCCACGAGGCCACCTTCAGGCAAAGTGGGATGGTTTTCTATCCAGCAATGAGTCTTCATTATATACCTCCAGTGCTGCTTATACGGTACTGAACACAGGACCAGTTTTACTGTTTCTTAGACATATGGATCTGCCATGAACCAGAAATACAAAATGTTTCCTCCCTGGGCCTCCATCAGAAAGTCGAATGTTGATCTTTCAGACCTTATATGTCCATCAAAATCCAATTGAAGGAACTATGATGCTGGGGGGAAAGCTGATAACCTATAAATTAAAAATTCTGCTTTGAATCCTAATGTCCCACTAGAGAGAATCATGTATGGCTTCTGTTGGCCCCACACATAATTGATGCCATTGAGTTCTTTATGGATGCCCCTGACTCACTTTATGGAAGCATGCATACAATAAGCAGCTCTATAAAGTTCCTAATTGTAGTTTATGTAACAAGGTTGCAGAATACATTACCCCATGCATCACTCAGAATTCCTCATATCAAGATCCACATTAGAAATGTCACTTAGAAATCAGTGCTCCAAAAAATGAATCTGTTTTCCCTGAGAAATTCTTAGGGCTTGTCTTTGTTGATACTAAGTTTTAGATGACTGATTTTATCTGCTTTATTTTTTCCAGTATTACAATTATTAGGCATTTCTAATATTTTGGGAAACAGAGTGTGACATTAATAATGCAAGGAATGGTTAAAATGATTGACCTCACATTGCAAAAGCCTTGCAAATTAAAAGGAACTCCTGACAACACTGGCTTAAGTAACAGAATCAGGTAAGTCATACAGAGGAAGCAGAAAGGGTGAAGGTGGTCTGTGGCTAGAGCAGCTGCTCAGCAATGTCTGCAGGGGCCAAAGTGTTCCATCTTTCTGCACTGCCATCAGCAGGCTGCTTTCCCATCCCTGCTCTTTTTGACTCTTAGTTGTAAGACTGCTTTCACTCTTACAAATATTAAGAGTAGATTCAAAGATAAGAGGCAGAGGGAAGGAACAGTACCAGCCTTGCTTAAGTCCGAGAGAAAGTTTTACTAGATGTCCCCAACTTTTCCTCATGCCTTACTGGATATAACAAGAACACATGAACCCCTCTTGCTGCAAGGGAGGCTGGAAACAGGCTTTCTGGGACTCACAGTGAGGCAAGAAAAAGGGTGGTTGTACATGACAAATAAATTATCAAAAACGATATAAAACAGCCCAAAAGGCTCTGCACAGTTATTAAGAAACCTCAAAAGGGGCTTCTAAATATTCAGAAAATAAGTTCAGAAAATAATAGAGTACTATACTGAGTATGACAGTATCGCTGGGAAAGTTGAAGTGTTTGTCTTAATAATGTGGATGGTTATTTTTTTAAACTGTTCATTGTGATGGCATTGTACTCTTATTACTGGAGATTTCAAGGCTCAGAACAAACTAAATCACACATCAAATAGATTTCTTAATAATGTCTAATTACTTTGGCCAACTTATTGTCAGACCTCATAGATCATTATTGTCTGTACATTGTATTATGGGTAAAAAGGAAAAAATGTCAACTCTACCTATAACTTTTTTTTTTGCAAAACCTTCCTGCTTTTTTTTATTAGTATTATATTTGACCAGAGGCCTGGTGCACAAATTCATGCACGGGTGGGTCTGGCTGGCCCATCCTGATCGGGGCCAATCGGGCTGGGCTGGCAGAAGGGAGGGGACGTGGGAGGTTGGCCGGCTGGCCCCGGCCCCTGGTTGAACTCCCAGTCAAGGGAACAATTTTCATTAGCCTTTTATTATATAGGATTTTTGTTTTCTTTGCAAAAATCTTTTCCATTCACACTTTCCTTTTATAAGGGCTAGTTTAGTTTAAATGAGTAAAGTGATCCATAAGTCCACTTACTAAGGTATATGAAAACTACAACATTTGACACTAAACTTAGCATGAATCAGATAGAGTTCAAAAGGTTTTATTCACGTTTTTTGATTTTATGATCATAGCAGCCAAAAAAGATAGGTAGTATGAGTATCTCCATCTTACAAATGAAAAAAAAAATGAGGCTTACTGAGTGAGGGTTTAGAGGCCCTTGAATTCCAAACCTTTCTTGAATAAATCAGTCAACTGGGTAATCAGTCAAAATTCAACCGAGCGCAGCCATCAATAAAATGGAATTTTAAGGCACACTCATAATCTAAGAAAAAATAAAACCAAAGAAATATTATGAATTTACTGAAGGGAAGCCTCAGTGAAAAAGCAAATTCAATTTTACATTTGTATCTAAGGTAGAGTACAACAAAGGTTATCTCTAGAATAATGACCGGCATCAGAATGTTTTTAATTATTGTAATCTCTAAGAAAAGAATGTAAGTATATTTTATGAAAACCAAAAGAATATTCTAGTAAACATTCAACCAATAAGGAAATTCAATAAATCTTAAAGCCCTGTAAGGTCCTTACTTTATACAAGAAACATCATGAGATTTCAATTCCTAAATCATCCATAAATGCAGAAAAAAACATAAACAACTGTGGACTTTTATTACAGAAACAGAGAAAGTAGGGAACTCAATGAACATTTGATTTTCCAGCTGACCTTCT
>NW_006383008.1:938973-973722 GCF_000327345.1 Myotis davidii
GCTGCTTTACTATCATTCTGTAAAGTGTAAAATTGTTTTCTAATTACTTAAGGTAGACTTAGATGCAGAATCTGATACAAACCAGTTTCAAACTTATTTGATAAAAGAGCAATGGTGGAAAAGTTCCCAAAAACCTGAACTGATGCCTTGGTACAGCTCTTATAGACAGTGATGAATAGTAATACGTTCACTCTCCTTTTTCCCAAGCAGTCTCTGTTTTTTGTTTTTGTTTTGTTGTTGTTGTTGTTAATCCTCATCCGAGGATATTTTCCCATTGATTTTTAGGGAGAGTGGAAGAGAGGGAAAGACAGTATTGTAAATTTATAGCACTGATCATATATTTATGTATTTCACATACCTAACTATGCGAATAAGAAACATATAGCCACGCCGAAACCAGTTTGGCTCAGTGGATAGAGCGTCGGCCTGCGGACTGGAGGGTCCCGGGTTCGATTCCGGTCAGGGGCAGGTACCTGGGTTGTGGGCACATCCCCAGTGGGAGATGTGCAGGAGGCAGCTGATCGATGTCTCTCTCTCATCGATGTTTCTAGCTCTCTATATCTCTCCCTTCCTCTCTCTGTAAAAAATCAATAAAATATATTTTAAAAAAAGAAACATATAGCCACAATACAGCTCTATGTAGCGCCCTTTCATTTTATGCTTATCCAGTAATATCTACATTTTAGGATAAAAATAATTTTAGTAAATACATTTGCATACATATGACATAAAGAATACATAATGAATTAGTTATATTCCAGGAGAAAACTCAGGTGATTAATTTTCAAGTGTTTCAAGTAGAACATTAAAAGAGAAACAAACAATATGAACTATACATATGGGTGTGCAAACACACATACACACAAACTATGCAATAATTATCTTTCTATTTTAATATCTGTAGAAAACTCTTTATAAAAAGCACTCTGAAATGGCACAGTAGAAACTTAAGACAGAAAGGGAATTTCACTACTATACAGCTTTCCCTGTAGAACCCATAATGTCCTTGATAGAGACCATCATGCATTGGGACACACATGCTGTTTTGTACTATTTTTTATTAGCCCTCATTCTTGTTCTTCAGGGTTTCTATCATAATAGAAGAAAATAAAAGTTTTACCCCAGGAAGATTTTTACAGCAATGTAAGTTACCAATCAACGCAAATTTTTGTCCACCAGAGCTTATGATTGCATCCAGATTCCTTACAGCACACCTTATGTCCAACAGGTTAGTATTAGTAAGGTACAAGTTGTTAGAAAAGTACCAGTGATTTTTCCCCCCTCAAATGTTGCTACTTATTTCAAGCTCCTATGGGACTGTAACAAAAACTTTATTTCTTTGTTTTTATCCAAACTTCAGACTCTGAATATGCTATGAGTGATAAAGATTAGTTATAAAATACTAATTTAAACCATACTTTTCCTATGTTGGTAACCCTAAAAAAAATGTATTTTAATGAGCATATTAATGCCTGTTGTCCAGCCCAGAAAGACACCTTAAACACCTACGACCTCTCCACTCTGATCAGAAGACCATGTGTGAACCACATACACAATCATTGCTATTGTCTTCCTTCTCTAATTGAACATCTTATCTTTCCACTATCTGCCTCTCCTAGTCTTTGCTTTGAATCTTCTTTGTCTGGCTGCTGGCCTCAAATCTTTTGGCTTTTAGCTAGACTCATCCTAAATCCAGTCTCTAGGAACTGTCCTCTACTTCAGGGGCAACTTTATAGGGCGTGCAAGCTTCAAGGTCCCACTTTTGCACTGGCTTCTTCCATGACACTGAGTGGGAAACTAGCAATATACCCATAAAGTCTTTCTTTTTATATACATTGAAAAGTAAGCATTTTTCCTTTTATTAAAGAGGAACTCCAATATTTGTATAAGCTGTGGAACACATGAAACCCAAAACTGTACCTAACTTCATCCCTAAGCTGGTTTTTGGCTGAAGTTCTCCCTATAGAACACTTTTCTCTCCATCTCTACCACCTGGGTTTCATTCACTGAAGCCCACAGGCAAGTTTTGACTTGACCCAAGCTCTCCTAGGTTTCTGGGCACAATGCCATGCTGGGCTCAGCTCTGAATCCTTCATATTAGTATAGGACAGTGGTCGGCAAACTGCAGCTCGTGAGCCACATGCGGCCCTTTGGCCCCTTGAGTGTGGCTCTTCCACAAAATACCACATGTGGGCATGCATGTACACTGCAATTGAAACTTCGTGGCCCATGTGCAGAAGTCGGTATTTTGTGGAAGAGCCACACTCAAGGGGCCAAAGAGCCGCATGTGGCTCGCGAGCCGCAGTTTGCCGACCACTGGTATAGGAGAATGAGCACCTGAACTATAATAAATAGTATGGAACAAATATTGCCCATAAAATGTGTATAAAATGCAAAATTAAGACCCCCAACATAGGATAAAAAAGATTTTACTTTCTCATCTATAGACAGTTTCTCTGGGACATATCCTAGACACGTGAAAACTACTTGTAATGCCAGACACATCTAAATAAATCTGAATGACAAGGTTTAGCCACAAATCTGAGGTCTTGAAAGTGTGTTTGTTCCCACCTAAATGCTTGGCACCACTGGAGACTGCAGCCGAGTTGATTAAGCTGTGCCTGTGGGGCTGTCCACCTGCAGAATGACAGGTGGAAAATTATTCAGAAGAAGTAGTTTAATTGGTGACCTTTAAAATAATGATTCATTACCTTAAAACACTTTTATTATGTCAGCATGAGTGCTTCAATTGAAACTAATATATTTAAATCAAAAACAGTAGGTCTTATTTAACCTATCTTTAACCAAAAAAGTACATTTTAACGATTTTGTTGAAATTCTTTATCTTTCTTTTCCCTTTCCTGTTCCCTTTCCTCTCTTTGTCTCTTACTTTTCTTTGCTTCTTTCTATCTTCCACCTCCTCCCTTTCTTCCTTTTTCCCTGCCATCCTTCCTTTCCCCCTCCCTCCACTGAGCTCTGCTTTTGTTACCTGGGTGGCTCCATTTGTTTCTTTGCAAACGAAGCAGTATTCGCAGAGTACACTCTAGCCCAGCCATGGGCAAACTACGGCCCGCAGGCCGGATCTGGGCCGTTTGAAATGAATAAAACTAAAAAAAAAAAAGACCGTACCCTTTTATGTAATGATGTTTACTTTGAATTTATATTAGTTCACACAAACACTCCATCCATGCTTTTGCTCCGGCCCTCTGGTCCAGTTTAAGAACCCATTGTGGCCCTCCAGTCAAAAAGTTTGCCCAGCCCTGCTAGCTCCAAATAGGCAAAGTCATTTCTATATTACCAGAAGCAATTTGCCCAAAGTCACTTCAGGAATAACTCTTTCAACCTGCCAAATAAGTCAGACAGACCAGCATTCATTTTTGATCCTACTCTTACTGGTATTAGCTACTGTCTGGAGTTGTTTGGGTATGGAAATGAGATAATACATGTAAAGCACCTGGTAAGGTTCTGAACTCTTAAAAATTAGTTCATTGCATTCTTCTTCATAGTCTAATACTCGGTTTTCTATAATGGCCCAAAAGAACAAAATTATGACATATATTATTATATGCACAGCCCAAAGGCAATCCTATTAGGTCTTATATCTGGCCTGGAATTTTCATAGGAACAACAACAAAAAAAGAATGAGTGAGAAAGTTGGCAGCCCATTAACCAATATGCTGCATGTGTTGCATGACCCACAAAAGTCAGATCCCCACATGTTAACAGGGATCTGAACCTACTGCAGACATATGCAAGTAACAACTACTCTGGTTTCCAGAAAACAAACGGCTAGGCAGAAGCTATATTTACTAAGACATGTTTGTGATTTTTACAGCAAAGTTTCCTGACCATTTTTTCATTATATTCTGGGCTATGTAACTTATGGCATATACATTTATAAATAAAAGCATGAGAGCCTCTAAATCACTGAGTTAAGCTGAAATGATGCCTCTAGGGTTTGGGATTATAAAAAAAAAAACTGAAAGGAGACAAAGCAGGGATCATAAGGCAATATCCTACAGGAAGCAAATTGATACCTGGGATTATAGTAGCAATTCCTTTCTGGTTTTCGTGAAGGAACATATTTTAGGTAAACAAATAGGCAGAACATTCTGGATTTCTGTAAATAGATCTAAAAAGTTAGACAAGAGCCTTTCCCTATATGGGCACAAATGAAATCATTCGTAACCTTTTGAGCAATTGGTGCATTTGGAAGAGCTATAATCTGCAGATATGATACTAAAGTCAGACTATTCACTCTATTTCCCATTACAGTCCTACTGGCAGAGCATGAAAAAGGCAAGCGATGACTAGATTTTTCATAATAGAATTGCACCTGTGATACTTCCATATATATATGTATGTATATGTGTATATATATATGTGTATATATATGTGTGTATATATATGTGTATGTGTGTGTGTGTGTGTGTGTTTGTCACTTTCTATGTATCTGAAAGCAGTAATAAGGGTTGATTTATTTCCATACCAGCCTTTTATGATAAATGCATCATTGTTTTTTTCTAATGGATATACAGACTAGGAAGTTAAGTGACACAAAAGAAATCCTAAACCATTGTCACTTTCTATTTTTTTGTCACTTTCTATTTATGCGAAAACATGGTCAACAAGTATCAGTGAGGAGGTTGGAGGAGCTTGAAAGGAAAAAAGACATATCATGTTATTCCTTAAGGAATTTAGAAACAACAGGAGAAAGGCAATATTACACAAATACTTATGATGCAACAAGTAGCTTAATATACACTATGGGAAATGTATGAACACGGGGGCCATACATTTTCAAAAGAAAACAGATGTCCAAGATAACTAAAAAAAGCTTTGCGGTAAAATGTCATTTAACCTAGACCCTGAGTTATAAACAGAATTTTGAAATGAAAAACATTGGTGAGATGTATTCTAAGGACCTGATTTTAGGTAAAGTTGCATTTGTTCCTGTTGGATAAAAACCTCTGAGAAGTAAAATTAAAATTTAACAAAAGGAGAGAAATCTTTTGACATTCATGCTTCTAACTTTCACCAATTATTTCTAATCTAGTACAAAGATCAAAGTATACTGGGATAAGAAATGGTCTGCGCCAAGAATAAAAAAAATCACTCACTGTCGCTGGTGACTGATGACTAGATGGAAGGATGAGTGGCATTACTGACATCATCTGGGGAACTCTGTGGCACAGCCAAAGAGCACTGTAGTTCATACACGCTTTCCCATTTAGTTGAGTACTTATTTTAAAAGACATCAGAATAAGAAACATCAATAACAAATTACTACATATTTGTTATGTTTTCTTTTTTAGTGCATTTACCTAGCAATGAAAAACATTACGTTATTTTTGTTTTATTTGACTATATATTCATCTGGATATGGTGTAGGATATAAATTGGTTGTGCTGCTTTGATAAAATGCATAAATTACTATCCCCTTTATTCATGCCATCGTCTTTCATTATTTATAGTTACATTCACCAAAGAGAACAAATAAATCCTATGACGACACGATACAAACTCCTGTTGGAAATATTTTCTGTTCGAATACACTAATCCCTTTCACAAGGTGAAAGCATTGCAAACAGCTCCTCACACCCTATGTTTCCACTGTGCACTTAGGGTCACTCGTGGACATGCACATAAACATATGTTACTACCAGTGAAAGCAGACACTAGAGACCTGGGGGAAACAGAGGGTAGGAATGTTTGATACATGAGTAACTAAAAACAAGAAATTCCCACCTACTTAAAAAATTAGTTGCAAGGTTATCATTAAAGCAACTTTCCCATTAACACATGTTAAAATCTCTGGGTTTGAAAACATTATCTTGGGTCATTGCTGGTATATTTCACATTCTGAAAAGTAGTAATTTAATATCAGTGAATGTAAGATATATCTGACTACAATTCTTTGCATAAGCAGTGCAAAAATATTCAGAACCAACAGGAAAAAAACAAACGCATTTTTATACTTAATTTGAATAGAATCAGTAAATCAGGACCATGCAAACGAAATTCAGGTATGAAGGCAACACATTCAGAGAGACAGGGAGCAGGATGAGCAGGGTCGCTGGAGCAGGAGGGAAGGGGAAGGCGTGGGAGGACCAAGCACATAGCCTCTTTATACATTGAGATGGTTTTGAGAATAATAATGTGCTAGTTTCTTCTTCTTCTTTTTTTTAAATCCAAGTAGCTATTGAAGATTGTAATGATTTCAGTCTAAAAAGCAATGCTGGAAAGCCTCTTTGGAGATTGCCAACTCCCACTGTGCAGAAACACTGTGTCCCTGTGCGCTGGTGTAATGGAGACAAACAAAAGAAACACTTCAAGGAAAGGGGAGGCAGGAGAGGGAGGGCTGAAAGCATGGAGGATGTGGTTCCCAGGAAAACAGTCAGAGTTTTAGCAATGACCAAACGCAAGCATACCAGCCCTTAAAAACTGAAACTGACATGAAGTTAATAAAAAGCTCCACCATTTAAGTAACATGACATAATATCCTCAATCAAAATAACAGTGACTTATCAATGATAATGATCTAGTCCCACTTGCAATGATACCCCTCCCCGCTTTAAATCAGCCCAATTTGATTGCACCTTTTCAGATATCTGTAGATTCCCATTGGGAGAAAATATATTTGAAAGATTATTAGTTATAGAAAAAAAGGTTGTTCTATTTGTTCTATTGCCTCTGTTTGCACATATCTCTCCATTTTCTCCCTTTCCTTTAGCAAAATTAATGCTTTAAAAATCAACATATGTAACTACGCAATGAAAATATCCTAATTAAGATGATTCTCCTTAGTTACTTAAGTTCCTATAAAAATTTAAACATGGCTTATTAATTCCAGATTCTGACTATTATTAAAAAGGTCAATAATAATTACTGTTTATTTGCTTTCAAGTGATTTTAAAGTCAAACTTTTTTGAAATGGTGAAAACCAGTATTGCATGCACTTTCTAGAAAAACCTTCTCAGCTCAGCATTTTAGAAAAGTATACTTAAATTTGTTTTTAATATCAGATCATTTTAACTGCAGAATCTATTTTTACAATGAAATATGAAGGACTAACTTGTTAATGCTGTTATTTCTATACCAGAAACTACTGCTTCTTGGATATTATATATCTTTGTGTTCTAAACCAACTTATAATTTGTAACTATACCAAGTGTCTTTGTATAAGGCTTATTTGTAAGTTTCATTGGAGTATCTTGGTATTACTATAAACAGTGCAGTAAAAATGAAGCATCTCCTTTTGTAACCAGCAACTTACCACCAATACGATCACACTGGCTCTTCCTGATAGAATATCCTCACGTCTCTATTTGTAAAGCAAATCACTGTATCTGAAAATTTTGAAGAAAAGCATTTCAGGTAAACAGAACAAAAAAAAATGCGAAAACATGGTAACCAAAAAATGCTAAATCAGCAATGTTGACAAAATCATTTTTAAAATCACAAAATATGCTGAAAATAACCTATTTTAAGATTTTTGTTTTTTTAAGAGACATAATCTTAATTATGCTAGTATATATTAACACTGTTACAAAGCCTAATTCTGAAATTTACCATAAAAAAATTCTGAAATGTCATTAATTATTGTACAAAATATTTTACCAAGTTACAGAAACTGATATTGAATAATACTCTTTCATATAGTCCACTTAAATAATATTTTTATACTTAATATCTAAATAGCTATCAAACATGCCTGGCTATATGAAAGAAGAATAACAAAGAACAATATAGGAATTCTGCTCTCCCTGAGAATCACTGATTATGATTCTTAGATTTTTTTAAAAATTCTGTTTTGTTTAATATTATTCAAGAACTTGAAAGACCTATCTGTTAACCACATACAGATCCATTCTTATTCATAACACTCAAATGTTTTATTTTGATATCTCTTGTCCCTTACATTTTTATTATTAATTATTAGTACAAGCATGTTTTATATAATATGATGATAGTCAGTATTACATAATGGCTAATATTTATGAAACATTTACCATATTCTATGCACTGTTATAAGAGCTTTATCTGTCATAGTGAATTCTCACAACCTGAAAGATGTATTTTATTATCTCAATTATATAGATGAAAGGTTAAATAACTTGCCTAATAGCAAATGTATTTTAAGTGGAAGTCAGAATTAAACCTGACTTGTGCATAACCCTTCTATATTGATAAATCAATGCTTTAAATGCCTAAATATATCTATATTCATTTGAATATATTCAAATCACCATATACTGTAAATATAGTATTTCCAAACAGTAAAATATATGTGATTCACCAAGAAAACTATAATATACCTTTCAGAAGAAACACTATGATTCTCACATATGTCTGTCCATCCTCTGGAAAATAAAATTTAAAGATAGAATGTGGAAAGAAAAGGCAAAAGCGTCTCTGATTAACCTCAAGAAGGGAGAAAAGATGGAGGCCACCTAAGACTCCAAGGAAGAACGAAGGTCTTCAGCCACTTCCTTCTTTTTCCTTTATTTTGATGATATAGATAGGACTATAGTTTGTGTTATTCTTGTTGCTTACTTTTTATTTTTAAAAAGGAAGTAAAAGTGCTTGTCAATTAACAACGAATAAGGAGCACCGGTCTTTATATTAGTCTTTCTTTGCAAGATCAAGACACTTATTTTTCTAGAATATAAGTTTTTCAGAAAACACTTTAACACAAACTATGATGCTTAACAAGACAATCTTGGTAGGTGTTTGTTCATCCCTGACTCAGCAGTAGGTTGCCACCTAAACTATTAGTAAGTCAGCCTGTGACAACATTAGAGAATTCTAGACGATGATGCTCTGCAGTAGTCCTACCTTCACTTATAAGTCTGCCTATTGCCTTTCAAACCTGGCACTGAGTTGCCATTTACAATCAGAATAGAAGCACTAGGGTATGAGTAAAACAACATGGGAGAGTAAAATACCAAGTTAGAAAAACCTAAGCTATGTTCTTTGGAAACTTTCAACCTAGCGAATAAGTGGCAGAGACTGAGAGTGTTTGCAACTCTGAGGTACTGTGCAAATTGTTTAGAAGGACAGTGCTACATAAGCCAAGAAGGGGCATGGGCTGAGGTGGGGTAATCAGGAAGGCTTCACAGGACAGGTGACTTGTGTCCGTCTGGGTCTTGCAGAAGGTTTTGTCATCAAGCCAACCAAAGAGAACAGGGAAAAGGTTATGCAGAGATGAAAACATTTCTTGCCATAAGAAAAAGAAAACAATCCAGTCAATTTCACTTCTGCAGCAATCAGTTCTTAGAACCTACTTACAAACTCCACCGGAGCAGAAGGTTCCTTATCCATTCCCAGTAAGTTTGCAATCCCACATGGGGCTCTCCACAGTCATTTGCCAAGAGAATGAATATGGGGCAGCAGTGGTGAAATCATCTAGCAATGATTTTAACCCCTCAGCCCTCCTTCATTTAGTTGCAGCACCTTCCCCCAATTTTGCTGCTCCTCTGTTTGGAGTTCTGTTAAGCAGGGTGCTTGTGGCTTTAAAAAAATGCAAAATGGTTGCCAAAGTGAACAGTTTTGCCATGTAGCAAATGTTCATACTCTGCGATGCTAATTTATGTCCTTTCCTATAGTTATACAGGTTGCTATGTGCAATGAATTAAACATTAGTGAAATTTATCTGATGATGCTATTAGGGAATATACTGAGAAAATAGATATTTGAGTACAGGTGTTGCCATTCTTAGGAGGTGGCTTTTTTTCAAGATTTGAGAAGCCACAGAAATGCAAGCATTTGGAAAATGCAACTATTGAAAAATTTAGCATGAGTAATTTTCTGTTTCCTAATCTGGCTACCAGTTACATGGATATGTGCAGTTTGAAAAATTCACCAGTTCTATACTGATGATAGGCATAATTTCATATGTATATTATATATTAATAAAAAGTTTAAGAAACTTCAGCATTAGCAATGAAATGTTTAATACATTCAAAATGCAGAAATATATATTTAGTTGCATATCTAAAATGAAAAAACCAGATAGAAGAAAATTCTTCCCCACATAGAAATGGATTGTTTCACATCTCAAAGAAATTCGGTCAAGTGAGGTAGGTATTCTGGCTATATGATATTCAGGGGAAATTCCCCCAAAATATATACTTATGAATCCAGCATGAAATGCTATTTTAAAATTTTTTACTTAAGCTCCATTCATTGCTGCTTTTGTTTCCACCTTTGTGTTTCTTTTTGGATAAGAACAGCCCTAGAGGCTGACAGATAGTTTATGTGCCATTTAACAACAGAGGAGGAGGCTCCATCAGCCAGGAGTGGCAGTGAGCTGACTGACTTCATGGAATACTCTAGGTGGGAAAATTACCTAGATGAGTTCTACTTGTGCCGATTTTTCCTTCTGCTGACACTCTGATGCTCTGAAAGTTGCTTTGCTCACATCCTCTGCTACTGGTGTCAAAGCACACTCTCAATCTTCCCCTGCCAAAAAAAGGAGGAAAACCTTATTTCAATGCCCAAAAGACTTAGCTCCTGTCAAAGATATTCATTTAACACTCACAGTTGGTCTATGGCAACTTGAAGACGTTGTCTTAAAAAGTAGGGCTTGTAGGGGGTGGGGTGGAGAAGAAAAGGACGTGCTTTCTAGGGAAATCTTGTGCCTTTCATATCCTGAAGGCATAAAATAAGAAGAGGCTGTACACATAAATGAAGAGGGCAATTTCAACTGTTATTTACAAAATCTATGCCTCTTCAGGAGAAGGGGGTGGGGTTACCTAGCATAATAAAATCATTACAATTGGCTAAGAAAAGGAAATTTCAAAAACAATAAGAAGTTTGTTATTTGAAAAGCTTTCTCCTATAAAAATAACTGCCACTCAATCTTATTTCTTATTTAGTTTTGGTCAGTTACAGCTAATAAATTTTATGATTAAAAATCATCAACAGCATTAATTGTAAACCTTAAATTTTCTTAATATTTCAGCACTCTAAATACAATACCAAAAAACACAGTCATTTCTAAATAGGAAATAAGCACATAAAACTCCAGGACATTTATAAAAAATGTAATCAAATATTTTAGTAGATATTAGCTATCTGGCCCAGGGCAGACAGATGACCAGCCATTCTATTGTCTCTGACTACATACACATTCATATTCCATGTTCATTTGAGACCATTTATTCATCTTCTACCCCTACTCTCACACCAATATTCCTCTCCAGCAGTTTTATTTGTACCGTTCTGAAATCCATCCCAGCACATAGAAAAGTACACAAACTTCGTTCATTGTGCCCTCCTTTCTTTTCTTTGACCACTTTTTTAAATGGTGTATTTTACACAATAAATCCTAATTCAGCCAATACCAGTTCATTCAAACAGCATCTAAATTTTAAAATTGGCTCCTTTTCAGACAATTAGTTGAGGTGCCAATTTTCCAGTCAAATAAAACCATTTTCCCATTAACATTTTTGGTTATATAATCTGCTCTACAAATATAATACTATTAAAACTCAATGTGCAAATTAAGTCCCTAGAATATCTCAGTTGCTAATTTGGTCAGATAATTCCAAGCATACATTTTGCCATCATTTAAATTGGAGATTTTTTTGCTGGCTGATTGCTTTCCAAGGGTGAGAATGTGGCTGAAGAACCCTGTGCATGTCTCAGATTTTCCACACTTTGTACACATGGAAACTGTCTTTGGGCTGGGACTCTCTCCTCTGTCTGCAGAGCATATTGTACTTGCAGCCTTGCCTTTCCTCCTTCTAGGCTGCCAGACACATTTGCCCAAAATGAGTCACTCAGTCTTTGATTTTTGCATTTGAGCTTGGCCTGTCTGATGTTGTTTGCACAGCCATGCCACATTGTTAGGAGTTGTGATTCAATGTGTCCTTGGAGCTTTTCTTTTGCCAACCCTGCTTTCTCATAGTGCCCCAATTTCAGCTCACTGTTGAGCAGCTGACTCAGAGCCTTAATGTGAACCATCCCCCATGCTTGTCCAGTGCCCATGCTTGCTACTGGGCTGATCTTCACATCACAGTTACTAGTCCAGCTGGGGGCACACTTTTAGTAATCTTGCTGTCCCATTATGTCACATATGTCTTGCAGGTGATGTGGGAAGCTGCCTACGACATCTGTGACAGTTCCAGACCTCTCAACCATATGGGGGATTGGACAGTACCAAACATTTGATTGGATCCAGAGTTTGGTGCCATATTTACTGCCAACCAAAAGACACACGGGCCGTCTTGGGTTGGTTTCTATTTCTTTGTTTCCCAGAGTACAATTCAGAGCAGTTTGGTTTTCAACATCAGTTAACACACTATTTTCACCTACAGACTACTGGTTACTAGTTACACCACTTCTCAGCTCCATTCTTGGTCAAATTACTTAACCTCTTTAATACCAATTTCCTTATTTGTAAAATTATGATAATAATAATTTCTTAGTATTAATAATTAATAATTTTTAATATAGGAGATAAATTAAGAGAGGTGATACATGTAAATTGCTTAAAATACCCAAGTGCTCAACAAACATTAGCTATTGGAGTACCTATCACCAAACTAGGTTTTTCAGGCATTAGTGCAGCATAAGTACCTTGCAAAAGGTGTATGTTAACTTACTTGATCAGCTCTCGTTTTATTCCTTCATCTATTGTAATTTTCATTAAATCTGTTTTGGTTAATGTAAGAATGTAGATGTCTAATATTTGTTTCAGTCTCTGGACCAGGTTAAGTGTTTCAGTCCATTTCATACTTCCTTCCCAAATAGCATTAACACTAGCACTCCATACTCTCTATGAAGAAGGGCAGGACTCCACTCTTGAAATGTCCCAGTTCGGGAAGAGTTCTTGAAGCCACTTAGACTTCTGCCCACTACTGATCTTTCCCTTGTGTGTTCATCCTTCCATTGCTCAGTTCTGAAAATCTTAGTCTAAGATTGGTTTTCTAGACCCTCATTCAGTTCCACCTTTGACCTTTGAGTCTACTAATTAAAACATTACCTCTAGTTTGGTTCCCAGACTGACTTATCACATTGATATCATCTAACCTCACAATAGAAATGAAAGGGATCTTGACAGGCATCTTTTGTAGAAAACTATTTCTTTGGGGAAAAAAACAACAACACAGAAAATAAGAAAGGAACTAAGTAATTTGGACTTCTTCCTTTCTGTCATAACGATACACTTTCTCAAAGGCAGTGGGCTGATTCCTTTTCTGGCCTTGAACTTTGTTCCCCTAGGCCTTATATTCCTGACCACTTTTCTGTGAATATTAAGATTTGGGGCATTAGCTTTAGCATTGCTGTGACAAATGTGTTATCCACTTGAACTCATCCTCAGTTACAGACTCCTTAATCTACCTCTTGTGTCTATATGCTTTTTGGGTGTGCATATCACATGGAGTTCCACACTGGTCCCATGCCTCTATTCATCTTTAGAGTCCCTTAACTTGGAATTATTCCTATACTAAAGGCCCAGTGCATGAAATTTGTGCACAGGCAGGGTCCTTAGGCTTAGCTGGAGATTGGGGCCAATCTGTGGGATGACTGGCAGGGCAACTGGGCCCCCCCCCCCCGCCGACACCGCCTGGCTGGCCTGGTGCCGCCCATTCGCCAGCCCTGCCCCCTGCCGCCATTGCTGGTCACCTTCCTCTGTGGGACAACCAGTGGGGCGATTGGGGGATGGGGGAGAGGCGGGGGTCCCTGCTGGCACCCACCTTGGCTGGCCTGGGACCCGCAGGCTGGGGGAAGCTCCTGCATTGAACATCTACCCCCTGGTGATCAGTGCGCTCATAGCAACCAGTCATTCCACCAGTTGTTCCAGTGCTAGGTCTATTTGCATATTAGGCTTTTATTTTATAGGATTTATTTGAACTCTTTGAATACGATTGACTAAAATTGTAAGGTAATCGTATTTGGTTATGCATTCATGTGACTATCTAATATTCTAATATAAAAATATTTTCTCTCAAGTTGATTTAACATCTACTTTATGTATAAGTTCTTGTATAAAAACAGTTGAATTTATCACACTGCTTTTTCACTCTCATGAGAGACGAGGAGAGTAAAAGCACATCAAATGTATTTTAAATTACTCGTGTATAACAACACTGCGTTATTCATCATTGGCTCTGCCACTGTATCAGTCCTATTATTGAAAATAGGAAAATTGATCTGTCTAGTATGGGTCAATTGGTTGAGCATTGTCCCATGCACTGAGAAGTCATAGGTTAGATTCTCAGTCAGAACACATGCCTAGGTTGCAGGCTTGATCCCCAGTAGGGGGCATGCAGAAGGCAGCCGATTGATACTTTGCTCTTGGATCAATGTTTCTCTCTCTCCCTCTCCTTTCTTCTCTCTCTAAAATCAGTAAGAACATACTTTTAAAAATAAAATAGGAAAGTTTGAGCACACCTTCTTTTAGGTAGGCTGTGGATTCAAACACATTATACAAAAATACTTTTTCAACATCAAATGCTACAAATTAGATGATTCAACTAAACAAGGTTTAGCCATTCATTTAATCATAAATCTAATCCAATCAATTTCAGTATTATTGGACAATGGTGTTATTACTCTATTCATTTTAGTACTTCATATAAAAATATGTGCATATATAAGCATTATTTGTGTGTATATGTGATTGTATATGTATATATATTTTTTGAACTAGTCATTATTCTGTGTCCTGATCCTTTCTTCTGTTATGTCTTCCTTAGAATTCTTGGCCACTTTCTTCACACGCTTTCATATTTTTTCAAGGCTATTTTGTTCATTCTTGCTTCCACAACTCCATTATGGTTATGTTAAATTTATTAAACTAATTAGTATCCAGTTTTTATAATATTGATTGGAATTATTTGTCTTTCTCAAATGTTATTTTTTTAAAAAAATTTTAATTGATTTCAGAGAGGAAAGGAGAGGGAGAGAGAAATAGAAACATCAATGATGAGAGAGAGTCAATGATCAGCTGTCTCTTGCACAGCCCCCACTGGGGATTGAGAAACCCAACATGTGCTCTGACTGGGGATCAAACTATGACCTCCTGGTTCATAGGTCGACGCTCAACCATTGAGCAGCACTGGCCAGCCTCATATGTTATTTTTAATTCATTTTAATCAGATCAGTGAGTCTATTGCAAAATATACTCTGTCTGATGTTTTAAGAACTCCATCATCAATCAGGTGGCAATTTGTCTGAAATTTTCAGCCATTGGCCACAAAAATTATATAGACTTTTTTTTATATAATACTTTCTTCTTACCTATTCAAAATAATAGCTTTGCACTGAAAGAGACATGAAAGCATCTGTGTACTTGAAGCTTTCAGTTTCCTTCCCAGGAAGACATATTCCATGATCCTTCTACCACACTTGTTCATTTATTTAACAAATTTTTTCATTGCATGCCCTCTCTATGACAGTTATTCCCCTGGCCAGATAGGAGGGTGAATGTACCAAAATGAGATTCAGTTTCTTTAATAAATATGATACTAGACATTATTATATTACTTTTTGTATCCAGTTTGACCAGTTGTTGTTTTTCAGGAATTTGAATTTCATACATTTTGAAATATGATATCATACTGTTCATGTGATTAGAATTGATAGTTCTTAATATTATCATGATTTCTGGTGATGTGGCTTTCTTCTTTTTATTCCTGGTATTGGTACATTGTACCTTCTTTCCATTTTTCTCCTTTAACCAATCTTAGGAGGTCATCAGTACTATTATTCTTTCCAAGGGATTAACTCCTGGTGTGTTGATTTTTTTCAATTGAACATTTGTCTCTTATATTATTAATTTATGTTCATATCATCATTATTTCTTTATTACTACTTTCTTTGCATTTAATTCTTATTTTCCTAGTCCCTTGAGATGGATACCAACCAGGATCATTGATATTCAGCCTTTTTATCTATATATGTATTTATGGCTATATATTTCTCTCTACGCAGGCTTTAGCTGCATCCCATGGATTTCAATGTATTATTGTCATTATTCAATTCATATTTCCTTATTTCCTTCATATTTCCTGTGACTCATGGGTAGTTTAAAGCCACAATGTTTAATTTCTAAATCCTTGGGTATTTACTAGTTATATCTTTTGTCAATACAATCTTTGAAATGTATTGAGACTTGCTTTATGGAAACATGTATATTTGGATGTTTGAAATTCAGTGTTCTAAATATGTCAATTTGTTAGTTGTGGGTTTCATACCTTCTATTGTTATATTAATTTATTGTCTCCTTATTTTATCAGTTAGAGAAATATGCTTAATTTCCAAATATGATTTTGGAATATTCTATTTTACCCTACAATACTTTCAATTTTTGCTTTGTCTATATTGATCCTATATTATTACCCTATATAATAAAAGGCTAATATGCAAATTGTCCCCTCCACCGGGAGTTCAACTGGAGTTTGACCAGGGGGCAGGGCCTGCCCAACAACTGCCCACGGCCCTGCCCCCGGCCGGCCCCACCCCAAATCAGCTCCCCGCCCCTATCAGGGGCAGGCTGGCTGGCCAACCTCCCATGTCCCCTCCCCCCAGCCAGTCTGGCCCAATTGGCCCTGATCGGGGCGGGCCGGCCAGACCTCACCAGTGCACAAATTCGTGCACTGGGCCTCTAGACTATATATATAAAAGCCTAAGCGACTAGCCAGTAGCTATGACTTGCAATGACCACCAGGGGGCAGATGCTCAATGCACAGGCACGGAAACATGGAACAGACTGATGAATCTCAGAAGGAAGGGGAGAAGGGGGAAGGTGGGAAGAGATTAACCGAAGATCTTATATCACACTAGAGGCCTGGCCTTTGGGGATTGGGCCTGGTCTGCGGGGATCAGGCCGAAACTGGCTCTTTGACATCCCCCAAGGGGTCCCGGATTGTGAAAGGGCACAGGCCAGGCCGAGGGACCCTACCAGTGCACGAATTCATGCACCAGGCCTCTAGTCTGTATATAAATTTAGATATGGCTCACCCAGCCGTAGCTCAGTGGTTGAGCGTGGGCCTATGAACCAGAATATCACAGTTCAATTTCTGGTCAGGGCACATATGTTGTGGGCTTGATCCCCAGTGCGAGGAGTGCAGGAGGCAGCCAATAAATGATTCTCTCTCATCATTGATGTTTCTATTTCTCTCTCCTACCTTGCCTCTGAAATCAATAAAAATATATTGAAAAAAAGCATTTAAAAATATTTTATTATCCCATGAATCCTTTCATCACTATGAAATCTTCATCTTGAGGAACAGTTTTTGCCTTAATTTTCACTGTGTTTTTATTGGAATAGTGTGCCTTCTGCCTTTGGTGTTTTGTTTTGATTTATTTATGGTGCATCACTTAATAACTACATAAGTATTTTTTATTCTATCTAACATTTGTCTTTTAATTAAGTCTGTTTATATTAAATAAAACTAGTGCTATATTTGATTATAAATCTACCATCATATCATTTGCTTTGTTTTTATCCAATTTGTTCTTGCTATTTTCTCTCCATTCTTTTTAAAATTTGGAATAAGAACTTTTTATTATCCCATTTTTTAAGGATATAATCACAGATATTTTTATGTTATATATCCTAAATTTCAGCATTTCATGATTCTGGAGTTTTGTGCATTTCTCTCTCTCGTAGGATGTATTTTCCAATTGTGTTGCAGTTGTAGAGTATGAAGATTTAAGTGCTCTGGATGAAGATATTTTCTCCAGGCGGGCAGGTTGAGTGGGACAGATCATCTGGTTCTTGGTAGGAGTTGCGATGATTTGAGACTGGGCTTTAAAACTTGTGAGGTCTGGTTTATTTCTGACTTGCCCTTATTCCTAGAACATAGACTTTATGGGTTCCCAACTTTAATTTTAGGTTATTTTTAAGGTCCCTTCTCCTTGGCAGGACTTTTCCTCCTATTTTTATCTCCCCAAACTGCCCCAAACTCAGCTTATTCTTCCTGATTTCCTGGACTTCCATCCCAGGAAGTTTAGGGATCTGCAAATTCCTCAAGGGATACAATGCTCCTGAATGTCACTTTCACTGTACTACGTTTCCTTTTTCCTGAGAACTTAGTCATTCAAAACCTGCCTACTTTGGTTCTCTACAATGCCTTCCATGAAAGATTCTGAGTGGGCCGGGATCGCGCACCTATGACATGAGGCCATAATGTATCAAAAGAGATTATTATTTCAGGTACCTGGGTGCAGGTGGGCAGAGTCCGATAAAGGAATCAGCAGAGACTGGAGGGGGAGGCAGGGTTTTAATAGTATTAACTTCTGCTGGCTGCAAACAGTTCTGCTGATGTACAGAGCTTGAATGATGTGTCCTGTCCTTGGCTCCTCCTGGCGACAGATGTCCAGTGGCTATCTGGGCTATGGCATGCTCAAGGTTGCAAGCTTTCTATAAGATATCTGCTAAATGTAGTAAGTTTCCTCTGCCCCGTTTTCTTCTCTTTGACCCTTTGATTCCACAGGCTAGTTTTTGTATTTCCTCCAGCTTTTATATGATTCTCTACTCAAAGGTTGTTGTGGTAACAACATACTTTAGGATAATTGAAGAAAAAAACCTCAGTGTATCTTTTACAGCTTCTTGGGTTACAAGATAATGATTTACATATTTATCTTATATCTATTGCTAGATTCTAAGTTTCTTACAGGCAAGGATTCCAACTTATCATCTGTGGTTGTTCAGGGACTAACATAGAGTCAGCTGTTCCATAGTTACTAAGGATTACAGTTACATGTCTCATTTCTTTCTAAAAAAAAAAAAAAAAATCCTGCACTCTTCTCTCCAGAGCCACTTACTCCCTCCTGCACACCTCTTTCCTGATTGCTAACATCACCCTTCATCTATATTCTCTGATCTTCTGAAAATGCTGTTTTAAAATACAGGATTTTTATTTTCTGACCCTAACCAGGTGTAATCAGAGCATAATCCACCATCCCTCAGCAAACATATTCTCACTGTCCTGAGCCGCCCTGGATGCTGAAGTGAAAAGTCAGTATTCTCCCTCTCTTAAGCAGACTTGAGCCCCTTGACAGCAAAAGCTGTCTCTTTTGCTTAGCATATATCCCCTTAGGAAGCGAGTTCAGTACCGTGTACAACAGTGACAGTTTGTGACACACGGACATGGTTATCTGCAAACCTCAGAAAGGGTTCTAAATTATATTTGAGTTGAATGGACATAACAAGCCATAACCATATTAGAATTAATAAAATTTCTCCAATAATGTAAGCAAAATGGAGATTTTTCATTGAATTAATGTCTTACAAATGCTTGCATTTATCTTCATATTCCTAGAATCTGTTCTCTAGTCTAAATAAATCTGTTCTCTAGTCTCTACTTTTTAAAAGAACTTGATGGTAAGCTCTGAGGTGAAATGGTACACAGAAATGTTAATTTTTATGTTTAAGTATCTCTATGCATTGAAATTGATAATGAATAATGCTTTAATCAGCAATTATACTTAGATACACGGAAAGTAAACTATCAGTATCACTCTTTTCCCACATGCAAATATTGATTGAAATATTTCCTACCACTTGACATTCAGAATTGTACTGGATCTACTCCAATTCTACCTTTACGTATCAGAACAAAGACATATGGAACTTTTAAAAAATTATATCAGTCTTTGAAGATTAGCAAACATGCCCTTCTGAGTGTCACTTTTATCTAATTCAGCATCATCTGCCTGTTATAAACTTTAAAAATAATAAAAATAAAAGATGAAAACACCTGCAAAAATGAATGCTCAATTCAACTATTAGACAAAAAAGAAAAATACGTAAACATAGCACAGTAGGAGAATAGAGCTTCTGGGGAAAGAAAGCAGAACTGTGTGACAGATGGAAAGGTCTCAATGGATGAATGGTACTACTACAAATAAGTAGCAGGCAGCCAGAGGGAATCAAATAATGATTATGGAAGAAAAATGAGGGTTAAAAAAGATGAAAAGAATGTTTCGACTCAAGCTAAAGATTCTATATTAATAAAATCTCCTATTAAAAAATATATTTAATTACACATCCACCAAAAACAGAAAATAATTCATGTCAAACAGGGTAGAAAGCTGACAAGTGAAACAGTCTAGACAATATAAAAAGCTCAACATGTCCTTGGAGAGGAAGGAATGCATTCCACAATTTGTACTGGCATGCCCCCAAACCTGAACAGATTACTTTCTAACGATCAATATCTGTAACCACCAGAGGCCTGTTAGAGAGTTTTTTAAAAATCAGCTTCAAAGAGACCTGGTCCCCAGCTTACATTTTATTTTTGCCAGTGGGTGCTGAGGTAAGAGTTTTGGACAAGACTCATTTTTCTTCTCTTTATAGGGCTGTGTATTGAATATGAAGCACCCTAGCATGTTCTTGGGCTCTAGTCAGCCGGAGTCGGGTCCTGATTATAGATATGTGAAAGAGAACCAACTTCCTCACCAACCGGAAATGCCCGTGCACGTTCAACTCAATGAAATTTCCTGGCCACAGTTTAGCTAGGCTTCCAATAGTAGGCGCTTATTTGTCAATCTAAATAATCAATCTAATTTAGAGGATAAACATAGCATTTTCTTTCTGAATTAAGTAGTGCTATGGTTAACTGATTTGAAAACCTAGAACATTTTCTCTCTTCCCATTTCTACAACATGCACAAATATTAGTAAATGAAAGCAACAGTTTCCCTAATATATTTTTACTTATAATGAAATAATTAAAGACTATTTGTAATAGTACTTGAATACCAACATCTTATTAACAAAAGAACTGCAGTGTGAAAGAAGGGAGTCATTAATTGCATGTAATTTTTTTGTTTTTATCTTTTAAAGGGTGCATGTAAGAGCAATCGGTAGATATGTTTTCAACTTACAGAAGGAGAAAATAAGGTATGTCAATAAAAATTCTTAAAAACAAAACAAAAATAGTGAAAGAGCAAAGGTGGATTATAAAAACAAAAGAAAGCCTGAAACATTTCAGAAATAAGACAAACATATCAGATATGACATTTGATGACAAAAACAACTCCCTCAAACAAAACAACACACAGAATAAATAAAAAACAAAACCTGATCAAATGATATGTATCACAGAGACATTTAAAAGAAAAATATTAAATAAGAGTATGAGTAAATATCTAGACAGAGGCTAATAAAAATCAAAAGTAGAAATGAGAAATAGAGCAGGAAGCTCTCTAAAACTCCTTTCTTTTCAGGGTATTATGAAGGTTGCATTACATGGGCATGATTAATTAAATCATTGACCATTGATGACTGAATTCAATTTCCTATTGCTCTTCTCTCCCTGGAGGTAGGAGAATAGTGGAGATGGAAATGAAAGTTCCAAGCCTAATCACATGGTTGGCTCCACTGGCAAGGAGCCCTCATCCTTAGTACTCTCCAAAAGACACCTCATTAACATAACAAAAGACATTTTTAGCACTGTCAGCACTTAGGAAATTCCAAGGATTTTGTGAGACAATCACCTTATCTGAATGACCAAATATATATATTTCTTATAAGCCATAATATCACAATATTATAAATATGTTAACCCTTATTTCAGGCTATTATTTGAAATACTAGAAGCCCGGTGTACAAATTCATGCATTCGGCGGGGAGGGGGTCCCTCAGCCTGGCCTGCACCCTCTCGCAGTCCAGGAACCCTAGGGAGATGTCCGACTGACGGCTTAGGCCCGTTCCTCCTGGGGAGCAGGCCTAAGCCGTCAGTCAGACATAATTAGTGCTGCCACGGGAGGCAGGAGAGGCTTCCGCCACCACCGCTGCACCCACCATCCCTGAGCCTGGCTTCTGGCTGAGCGGCACTTCCCCTGTGGGAGAGCACTGACCACCAGTGCGCGTCATAGCAACCGGTCATTCTGCCATTTGGTCGATTTGCATATTAGCCTTTTATTATATAGAATACTGTAAAATGTCACTTAAATTCAGACTGCTTTCCCCCCAGTTTTCTTTTGGTAATCATAACCTGTGCATCTGTGCCTATCATCAGTCTTCTCCAAAGTACACTGTCATTTTATGCACTAATCTTGTTAAGTCATGTTATGTGCGCTCAAGCAATAGGGTATCTGTGATTTTAATTTGCTTCTCATTTATTTCTCAGATGAAGTCTTTTTACTTTAAGAGTGTTACAAGGCAGAAATACCTAGTTTCTAGATTCTTGGCTTAATCATTCAGCTTGTGGGGAACTGTTAAATAATACAGGGATGACATTCCCTTTAGAAATGGAATCACCTTGGGATGAGCATAGTGTGACAACCAGATCTGAAGTCACCTGAAATGGAAGTCATCTTCAATTTGTGAGTTTAACTATAGAATTTCAAAATCACACTAGAGTCTATGTAATTATAAAGAAATAAAAATATTCTAATTTTAAGTGATTAATATTGACAAATACTATAACTACTAACCTTTTGTCAGATTCCAAATTTATGCAGTTTTGCAGTAGATGCCATTCTTCCACCTACAATGTTTTTCTTAATTTCCCCCAAAACTGATAACCCTGAAACCCTCCAAAACCTTCATCAGTAAACTCTCCAATTTTAACCCCTATTTTACTCTTCCTTTTTTGAACTTTAGATTTTCATTTCTATCAGGTTTTTGCACTTTTCATATTTGATATTTTAAATATTCTTACACTTCAGCACATATTTCATCTCCTCAGATGAACTGTAAACTCCTCAAAGGCGGAAGCTTTATCTTCTGTTCTATTTCACTATCTAGTATTTTTAAGTACAACTAGAGAGATAGTTGCAGTGTCTTCCTACAATTTTGTGCTTGTGGAATGCTCTGGAATACTCAATTTGAATGGCATCTCGAAGGTTGAAAAGAATCAAAATTATATAATCTTTAGAAAAGATTCATGACTATAGCATAACGGTGCCTTAGCATAGACTGCAGAAAGACTTACTACACCAATGGCTTGGACCTTGCTGCTTAAGAAGAATTGTTTATTGACTGGATCCCATTTTTTCACATACTAATGGGATCACATCCCTCCATATGAACATAAGCATGAAATCCTTCTTGGTGCTGACTCACTTTTTTGCCTTGCCTCTTCTCTCCTACTTACAGAAAATGGCACATATTCTACTCTGTGGCATGACGAGCCCAATTCAATAGTCTTTATAAGACAAGGTCATTTCTCTTTAGAAGAATAACCTTTCCATATTGATTCTAACACGGTAAAACATGGCACATCTTTAAGTCACACACACAGGGTGAGAAGTACTGTGAACTGACTCTACAAAAGCATAAATCAGAGCAAAAATTTTGCACTTAAGGACATTAAAACCTCAAATAGGAAAACTGTAAAGCACTCCAACCAACATAGAGCTTTACTCTGAGCAATACAGGAGCAAAGGTGTTTTAGACCTAATACACAGAATTCTAGGTGTAATTCTGTTAAGAAGCTTTACGTTTTGCCATTAGAACTATTTCCCCTCTATGATAGGCTTTAATATCCTTTCAAATGCATTAATGTGTTCCCAGAACAGATTCTCACAGACTCCTGACTGCTTTGAATATTTCCATTTTAATAACAGCTTCAGATCTTGACTCAGAGCTTTATATACCCCTTACTGTCACACAGGCTTGTGAAAGACAGAAGGAAACAGCTCGTCATCCACAAAAGTCATCCAATGTGCAATTGTTTGCTTTAGAATACAACCCACAAGAAAATTAAAGGGGAACATCATTTACATTTGATTTTCTCTACCCTTTGTGCTCATCTCTGAATAATTCTAGAGGAATTTTCAAAGTCCCTGTAAGGACAGCTTAAATCGTTTCCTTTCTGAGAGTGACTATAGTTCCATGCTGAAAGAGCTAAGGTCTCTCTCTTAGAAAGGCAGAGTAAAGGCAAGTATCGGTTAGACCTTTATGGTGTGAGGTCTTCTTATCGAACTTGCTATTCAGTGGCACAATAGCTCAGAGATAAGGAATACAATTTCACCAAAGCAGCAGGGTTGAAACAACTTTTGAGACAGTGGTGATAGTTCTTCAGACTTAAAAGGAAGAGTGAGCATTTATGTTTTGTGAAATTCCTGATCATATCAATAACCACTGTCATGGTTACGAGAAAGTCTGAAGAATTCATAGCAATAATTTTGGAGTGTGTGTGTTTGGGGGTGGGGTGGCGGGATAACTTAAATAAACTAAAAGAATAGTCCAGATACAACCTTAAAGACCTATGGCATTTTTCATGAAGAAAATAAATACAAAATTGGGACAGGTGAGAATGATTGTGAAGATACCAAGAGGAGGTGAGGGGTGAGGAGGGACAAGAAATTGTCAGAGGACAGAGGAGGCTGGGTACATTTTGTATTTTGTTCATACCACTTATGTACAAGTACCATCCCACTTCATATCGCCCCTTCAAAAAAAAGATGATAAACTCTGTTCCCTTACCAGAACTTGGTTCATTTACAATTGCAAAGGACAACACAAGAAGGCAAAACTATGTCCTCTTTCTTAGCTGATGGCTCACTTTGGCACATGCTCAAGAACAAGACTGAGGTTCAGCATTATGGGACGGGGCTCTGACCTAAGTGGTGGTTTGAAATTAACTTAGTGTTATCACTCAACCTGATGACAATCATCCATTGAAGCCTTCAGCTCTCCACCACATACACTAATTCCAGAAGGTCTTATAGGTTTTATTGATTTTATTTGAGAAGCTGAAAACAACTTTGAATAGCTATTATAACTAAAATTCCGTTTTAGTTAATGCATGTCTTTGAACAATTTTAAAAAAAACACTTAACATTTTTTTTGTTTGGCATATCTAAACAACAAAATCTGCAATCATTTCCTGAATTCTGAGTGTTAATATCTAGTTGCTTGACACCTTTCATACAGATATAACACCAGAAGCTCCAACACAATAATTATAAACAAAATATCATGTTTTTATTCCTAATTCAACATTTTTCTTGTCTCTTTCTATTAATAATTCTTTATTCTTCCAGTATCCCAGGCACAAATCTTTAGAGTTTCCTTTGACTCTTCTCTCTCAAACAAAGCTCACATTTTAAGTTTATACTTCTCTCTTTCTGCATCTTTATATTCTAATTTTTTCATGTTCTTACAACTACTATAGCAATAAGAACACAAGATGAACTATTAAGGGTGGGGAAAAAAACACCAAAAGGATTTCTACTCAAAAAAAAAACACCCAAAACACCTTTTTTCTATTTTTGAATATATTTTATATAAATATATTTATGTATATATGTATACATAAATCTGTCTATGTATAGAGAGATTTTTTTTTCTGCTAAGGATATCCATTCTAGAGTGTCTTTCAACCAGGGAATAAGTTTTCTCTGCTTCTCACCTGTCTTGTTGGAATAGCTGCTGACTGGTCTCATGTCTCAGCTGTAATTGGAACAGGCGAGACAATTTTGATAGGACATCTGGTATTCTTTGACCCCAGTTCTTTGCTCTTACAATTTTCCCACCTAAATTATTCTTCCACTGCACTGACACCTATCCCATCTTACCTTCTCCTTTGGGACTTAGTTCAGAAGACCTCTTCTTAAGTCTCTAACTGGAGTGACATTTTCCTTCCCTGAATATCCAGGGCAGGGATGTCCATACCTCTCTTTTGGTAGGCTTCGCCGTCACTATAGTTATTTCTTTTTAAGTATTTGTCCTAGTAGTCAATTGTAAGTTTCTTATGGAGAGAGTCCATGTTTGTATACTTCCATATGCTGGGCACAGCCAGCACAGTGCCTTACACATAGTAGGTCCTCAATAAACATATATTTCAGTAAGTAATTAAAATTATGAATATCGATTTCCTTAACTTCCTCCACATTGAACTGCAATTTGTGTTTTCTTAAGACGACTTCTATTTTTAACTACAGTATATACTTGGTAAAGGATTTCACAACTCTCTAAATTAGCCCAGGGTGATTACCCCTACTGTGCAATTTACTACTATTTTATTAAAGCAAGATTAAAGATAATACTTCATTGAAAGTAGTAACAGCAACATTAACCTCTATTTACCTTGACATAATAAAGCTTTAATAAAACATGGGCAAATTACATTGAGGGGGATAATTATTCTAACATAAAATTTAAAGGGAACTTAATTTTTTATTCTGCATGTTTAGTGTCATTAATGTCCTTTTTCTCATTTATAGAGGATACATAAAAATATTCAACCCTCTCCAATTTGTTTTCTTATTAAATAATTCTGAATTTATATCCAAGTTCAAAAACATAAGAACACAACTTTAAAATGCAACAATTTTTCAGAAGTAAATATTCTTATAGAGTATCAGGGCAAGGGGGAGTTTTGTGAAAGAGATTTTATCCCAAGCCAAAAAAAAAAAAAAAAGGTGTCCTTGTCTAAATTTTTGAGTGTTGAATCAAAGAAGATTCTTGTTTGTTTTATATCCGCTGGCTTTATTACATCAGACAAGTTTCCAAGGGGCAGAGCATACAGAACTGAAAAATAACACAGCTGCATTTTGCAGTGGAGTGTTCTGCCTCTGCCTGTGTTTTGTTGTTCATGTAATACTTTTCAATAAACAGAGATGTCAATCAACTCTCTTCCCAGCACATCACATTTCACATTTAAACCACTTCAGACACATCACTGCCCCAAGCTCACAAATTTAACAGATAAAAATTCAGCTTTCTGTCAAGGAAGAATGCACTATTGATTGTAGGTGGTATTTAGGCAAGAGAGCCACAGAACAATATTACCACAGAGTCACATATAGTCCACTATAGAGGCATAACATAAAGTGCATTACACTCTGCATAAAACTGTTTCAATGCTCAGCATTGATTAATACCCATTGCCAAACACTTTCCTAAGAAAGACTTCCACATGCAGCAAATTGTGAGAGTGGCAGAGGGGGATTAGAAACACATGATAGCAATCATGAAAACTTTGATCACTTGATTTGATTCTAGTGCTTTGTATATTAGCATAATTATTCAAACATGCTTCATTAAAAATCATGACTGTACAAGTCTTGGTTTAATGATCCAAGTATGTACCACGTGAGCTAAGCTTTAAATAAGAATACCAACCTGGTGTTAGGAAGCTATAAGAGAGATGTTTTTTGTAAAATAAGAGAAAGTGCAAAAATACAGACTCTAAAAACCAAGACAAGGGAAAAAAACGAAAAGGTAGATAGACCAGCAGTGGATGTGTTGGGTTATATTTTTCTATTTATCTTCACATCTACCTGAATGTCTCTTGGGGCTACCAAAGGTTAGATACCACGTCACTTCTAAGCTACTGGAAGATTGGCATAAAATCCCTGTAAATCTCAAACTAATTACATTTAAATTTTAGGTGTCGCAGCCAGTTTTGACCTTTGAAGGTTGGCAGAAGAAAACTTTGACAGTTCTTGAAATGTTCCTACATACTAAAAGAGGTTGTTTCAAATTAATAAAAGAAGAGAAGACAAACTAAATTAATGATGCCAAAGATATTAATAAGACTACTGTTATTGGCACACATTTAATTATGTATCAGATCTCATTTAATAATGATGTCAACTTCATTAATACTGCAGGCTACATAAGGAAAATAAAAATAGCATACTAGATACTCCATTATTTTGGCTGTTCTGTTAACATTAAGTACTAACTTAGACACAAGTGAATCGTGTTTCTGGAGTATGAGGGGGGTGAGTTTCAAGTAAAAATAATCTGCTCCTAAATCACTCAGATTCTGAGATATAATGTACAATTACCGAGATTCCTAATTTTTATATAGTGTTCATGGTACATGAAGTTGGTTTAAGAATGGATTATTGCTTTCCATATCACTATTTTTTCACTTTTGACAATTTATGTAGCATCATCAAAGAAACATTTCAAGGAGTTTATAATAATTTTAAAGTAGATTAAATTTTAGAGTCTAATGTGTTTTCAAAATATATTTTATTTAGATCTATAGCTTTATTGCTAAATATATTAAGTGCTACAGAATTAAAATGCAAACTCTCACTGATGGCCTTTTAACATCAAGAAAATAGTCATTACTTTCAGAAATGTTAAATTGATTATTTGCTCTCATGCAATGAAATAGCATCAACAACAGGTCCCTGGTCACCTTTCAAGTTCATTGATAGTCTGGTGGATCTTGGCCAGGTGCCTAGATTAAATATTAACAGTGTACCTATCTAGGAGTGATTCGTGAGAGGAAAAAAATCACAGATGCTAAGCTTTAGCCTCATTGAAAAATTGTAAGTCACCAAAAGTGACTAATCAAGTGATGTGATGTGCCAGGAAAATAACTGAATGTGTAGTTCTGGACAGCCTCAGTAATTCTTATGTCAGGTGGCATAATATGGGCAAACATTTGCACCCAACCCTTTCTCTTTCAATGAGCATATTATAGGATGTTAATAATCAGCTATAAGACACAGCCCTCAGGGAACTCCCCTGCAGAGCTTCAGCCATTTGCCTAGAGTGTTCAACCTTAAAAGATTAACTCACATCTCTCCTGTTATTAATGTTACAATAGTACACCTCTAAGAAACAAATGAATACTTCTACAAAATAAGTCCAGAAAGATAAGTGAGAAAATTAAGTCTAAAACTAATAGTAGTCACATAATAATAAGCAGGGGAAAAATAAAACTAAATTCTTTGAAGGAAGAGATCATTTGTAAGTTATCTTTACTATCATAGGACTGTCATAACAGTTGTCTTTATATTTAACTATTGATAAATGTTTTAATTGCAAAACACTCATTTACTCCTTGTTATTTTTCTGGTTTTCTGTGAATAAAATTTAAACATGGTGAATTTAGGTAATAACAAGTACTTCAGCAAATTTGGAGATCAAGCTATGGAAGGAGGGTAGGTCAGGAATAAAATAATAAGTTCTGCATATAAATTATTTTGTTTTTTTATACCATGTTAAGGAATTCAGACTCTCTTCTATAAACAATGAAAACTTTTGAAGGATTTCAAATTGGAGAGTGACAAGGTCAATACTACTTTAGAAATAGCATTCTGTAGTGAGTACATAGAGGATGCTTTAGAAATAGCATTCTATAATGAGTACATAGAGGATGAATTTTAGCAGGGCAAGGCTGATCATTTATGAAAGTATTGCATTATTTAAGAAAGTGATTAAAAATCGAGAAAGGAGGTATTGGACAGGAAGAGTATTATACTATAAATAAATGGTATCTATTGAGCACTACTAGGTGTCAAGCACTATTCAAAACATGTGGTAAAGTTAAGTCTGGGACATGTGGACATATATGATTAAACAAAGCTAAACAAGTTTCTTTACTTCACTATTTTTCAAACTTTAGTAGGCTAAAATGCCTTGTGAATCCCCAAAAGGAGGAAGGAGGTTACTGTGTAAGTATATTTGAACTTATTTGATCACAACACTTTTTTTAAAGAGTACTTACAAGACTCAAATTTCCTAAAAATTTACTTTGAAATTCAAATTGAAAGAATGAATATAGACCTAACAGATACTCTCTTGTCATAGGGTCTTGGCATAAATTGTTTCCTCTTGGAATATGCCCCGACCCCTGGCACCGCCCACCCACATACACCTTTTCTGGGTTAACTTCAATTTATCACCAAGTTCTTAACTCACTGAATTCTTCTATAACCATCTCTAAATTTTGTCAGGCAACCTATTTAACATATTCATAAGATCTGTTTCCACATCCTAACCATGGGTATATTTTTAATTTTGGGGGGCGGTTATTTTTTTTAATGAATCTTGCTCATCAGGCTTCAACTTTATGGAGACCACCACCATATCTCTATCACCCAGAACAGTGCATAACAGCATAAGGTAAACACTCCATAAACACTGACTGAGTGAGAGAGTGAGGTCTATAATGTGCATCAAGCAACACAGTGCTGCTATTACAGCCCTCTCAGAAGCTTGTGTACTCACTCCATGAAGACCTGACTGAGAAAAGATTATTCTAATAGATTACAATCTGCATACTCTCAGTCTTTCACAGGCGGCCTGGGGTTATTTTGTGACCATGAAACTGCTCACTTTGACCCAGCCAGTATGGCGTGGTGGTTGAGCATCAATCTAAGAACCAGGAGGTCACGGTTTGATTCTCATCAGGGTTGTGGGCTTGAACCCCAGTGTGGGGCATGCAGGAGGTAACCGATCAATGATTCCCTCTGATCATTGATGTTTCTCTCTCTCCCTCTCCCTTCCTCTCTGAATTCAATAAAAATATATTAAAAAAACAAACAAAAAAACCCCTGCTCACTTTGAGTGGAAGATTACTCAAAGCAAGATAAAGAGCTCTGACCCAGGTTCCAGGGTGAGACACCCAAAACCTCTCTGCTGCAAGGGTCTGAGGTAGACAATCATGCTGGAGAGAGTCTATGTGCCCTTAGAACAAGAGCCATGATGAAGACTTTGGAGTTTTGGATGAAGAACACAGTCCCTTCAGATCACTCTCCTGAGATGCAGTTCCTGTTGTGTCACTGAACGTTAATGAAAAACCAATACTAGACTGAGGTATGTACTGTATGTATGTATGTATTTCAAAGTACCTATGGATATTAAGGTGGAGAATGCCCAAGATCCACGGGTTTTGAATTAAAAAAGGCAGTCTCATGAAGAACTCTGTGTGAAGCCATGAGAGTGGACAAAATCACCCAGGAAGGCATCTGTTCAGGTTTTATGGTTTTTTGTTTGTTTGTTATAAAGCAAAACTTTATTCACGGTGGCCAAGAGTTGGAAACAGCCAAAGTGCCCTGCAATAGAGGACTGGATAAAGATGTGGTACCAACACACAATGGAGCACTACTCAGCTATAAGAAAGGATGAAATAGCGTCATTTGCAACAACATGGATAGACCTTGAGAACATTATGTTAAGTGAAATAAGTCAGAAAAAGCTAAGAACCATATATGACTTCACTCATATGTGGGATATAAAACTGAAACTCGTGAACACAAACAGCAGTGTGATGGTTGCCAGGGAGAAGGGGGTGGGGAAAGCAGTGGGTCCTAATATGTGGTGACACAAGATTTGACTTTGGGTGGTGGGCACATGGTGCAATATACAGATTTTTGTGACATAGAAACTCACAGCTGAAACCTACATGTTCATGTTGACCAATGTCACCTCAATAAATTTAATTTAAAAAGTAAAAAAAAAAAAAGGGAATAACGCTATTTATTATCTCTGTTAGTGAGGGAATGAGAGGACAGATTCAGGATTATTTAATTCAGTAGCTAAAAGATAACATCAAGATGCAGTTCTTTCCTTCTTTCTGTTTTGTCATCCTCATTATTTTGGATTTTCTCCTCAGGCTTGTTCCCTCATATTACAGGATAGTTGTAGCAGCTTTGAGCATTAACCCTTAAGCAACAATACCCAGAAGCAAAAGACAAAAAGGACAGTGTTTTTCATCTTTTTGAGGTGAGGAAACTTCTCAGTATCACCCAGGAAACCACCTCTTATTCTCATTGGCCAAAAGAGTATCACTTTGCTCAGCTTTAGATAGACCTCAGCAAGGTGGGTGGGACTATAGGAAAGTATGGAGACTTACTCCTTGATTTTGTTAGTTTTTGTACTGAGGGAAACCATGTTGCCAAATGTAGTTTATTCTCTCCTCTGAAAGACATCTCATCTAAATTTGGCATTTACTTGTTTTATACACCCTACCTCCAACCAAAAAGACTTGTTGCAGTTGAATAAAAGTAAAGAAAAAAAAAAAACTACAGATGAGAACTGCACCTTCACAGAACACAAGATAGAAAAAGATGAGCACCTGATAAAATCTAGGCTCTGCTATGCTGACAAGACTGGCAAGGGAGTGATTGTGAGGCAGTGGGGAGTTGAGATAGACAGTTAAGGGTGTCTACCATGCCTTATCCTGAGAGGGAAAATCCAGCAAAGAGGAATAGGAGAAGATGCAAGAGGGATGATGGCTGCAGGTCTCTGGTTAACAGGAGAGCATGGAGGGTGGATACCGGAACATGGATGAGACATGAGTCTTGCAAATGAGGGATCTCAGTCCACTGAAAAAGGAGATTAGGCAGAGGAGGGGGGAAATGGGAGTAAAGGTCAGATGCAGATACCTTTTATGAGCTGCGATGGAGTTGTTGCAGGTGTAAGTCAGGAAATATAAATAAACAGTGCTAGCTGCAGGTTGCCAGAGCTGGATGGGGGTCACCAGGCCTCACACAATGTCTAATTCCCAAACAATTAACAGCAGAGGGGTAATTTGCTCTAGATAAACTTGAAAGGCTTGATTAAGTTTAATAGGATTGTGCAAAAATGAGAAGGGCTCTCCTTGGCATTGAACTTTTGGAAGAAATAAAACTTATCTATGTTTGACATCATCACAACCTGAAAATATTTCCAAATTACCAGCTCTGCACTACCACAGAAAGCTTATACTAAAATGGAAAAGATGCTTAATATTTATTAAGGTGGAACTGTGTCCTTGAACAGGATTTTAGGTTCTCAATGAAGAATTTACAGCAGTGTCCTCTGAAGACCATCAGGCTGAATAGAGAGGCTGTAGCACCCTTGAATATGCAGTGCTGGGAGAATAGTCCCCTCGGTCTGTGGCTGGCTGACTGGGATGTCATCTGTGCACTCAGAATTGAGGTGCTGTGAGTGAGAGGGAATCTATTGCCAAGCCCCACAGAAACTGATCCCATCAGAGAAAAAGAATTTCTCCTGAATCACATATCCTTCTATTTCTTACAGTAAATTCAGCTCCAATTATAATGTTATAGGACCACCGTTGTATATTCAGTTGATCACTGACTGAGAGGTCATTGTGCGGCTCATGACTGTACTTCAGAATGGATAACTTTATTCTTCTAAAAAGTGCTTTACTTACAAAATTTCTGATTAGTCTCATTTAAACCTTGACAAAACGTGAAAAACTTCATAAAGAATTTCTATCCCTAGAAAGAGGTTTACTATTTTAGATAGCAGTTCAAACACATCTAATTGCTGTTAGCAAATTTCCAAGAAAAGCTGAGAATAATAATTTAATATTATGGTATCCAAAACAATAATCCCATAAAGTGTACTATTGTAATCATTTTACAGACAAGAAAACTGAGTTTTAGGTCTAATTTTTTTATCCTTGAGTCATACAACATCAGGTATTAAACTACGATTTTTGATGCTTTGACAATTACTATTATCTTTTAACATATACTGAGAAGGTGAATACTGTTGAATTTTAAGTATATTTAATTTTCATTCATTCATTCATCAAATATTTATTAGCACCTTCTGTCTTTGAGTATTATTCTGGTACACAATGTCTCATTATCACATATTTTATACAACTCTCAAATCTGCACAATTAACCTGGAAAGTAAGATGAGCATTGGTTACTATTATTATAGTATCTTTTCATTGAGCACTATGTGTTATGAATGTACTACATTAGGCCATTTAACCCCCCAAATCACTCAAACTCTGGTACAGATGATACAATTACCCTTTAGAGATTTGATCCAGGGTTCTCTGCATCCAAACCTATGACCCTATCTAAGGTCTATTTTATAGTGGGAAAACTTAGAACTCAGAGATGGTATTATTTTATTGAAAGTGAAAACTTGAGAGACTAAGAATTAAACCTAAGATTTTTAGCTACAGAAATTAATATTTCATTTTAAAATGTTAGTTTTCAAAACCCTTAAATTTAGAACTACAGCCCAAAATATAAACAGTAGTAAAGAAAAGAAAAAGGCAGAGCTATGATAAACACAAAGGAAACCTTTAAAATCTTTAATCCGGCTCTCAGCTGCAATCTGTCTCCTCCCCTTCCTCCTCCCACCTCTCTTCCTCCCCTCACCTCCCTTGAGCAAAAAAAAAAAAAAAGAAAAATCTTTAATCCCAGTTGAAGGAATAGATGAAGACTTTACTATATTCTTTGTACATGAGCAATATTATTGACTAGAGGCCCCATGCACGTGGATCTGTGCAAGAATGGGCCTTCCTTCCCCTGGCTGCTGGCACTGCCTTTGTTCTAGCCAGAGCCACCTTTCCGCCTTCCCATGCTACCTAGAGGCCCAGAGCAGCTGGGGCAGTGTGGAACACCTGTGTCGTCACCATGGTGACGACTCAAGCATCCTGCCCCGCACCTGGCCACTCAGTGCCTGTGTATGCAAATTAATCTGCCATCTTTGTTGGGTTAATTTGCATACTCACTCCTGATTGAATGATGGGCATCACAAAGGTATAGTCAATTTGCATCTTTCTCTTTTATTAGTATAGATAGGCTGATTCATGTATAAAAACTTAGAATTAAAGTAAATTCAAATACATTCTTTCCAGTGTACTGCTTTCCAGTGTTAGGAAGACAGGCTATGCAAATCAAGGAGGAAGAAAGAACAGAAATTGAAAATAGAGAGATCATTTAACTGACCCCCCATTTTCTTGCTTTACTATTTCAGCAATAGTCCATTCATACCACCATCAATGTCATGAACACTTTCTTCTAACAATGTATTCATTCACAGATATTTTTTCAAAAGATCTAATAAGCAAAAATTTCCCAAAATGAGATTAATATCACTTTTTTTTAATTAATATCACTTTTTTTTTGCTTTCATTCCCAAAGTTTAAAGAACTCAGAGTGACTTGCAAGATAGAAACCAACTGCTTTAAATTTTGATGCCATCTTAAAGACACTCAAAGAAGATTGCTAGGATTTAAAGCCTCCCTTTCAAGTAGAAAAAAATAACAAACCCTCAAGAAGATTGGTTTTTGTCCTGCATTAGTGATCTTTCTTAAAAGTCTCTAAAA
>NW_006383008.1:975521-977284 GCF_000327345.1 Myotis davidii
AGATGCATTTAGCAGCAGGGAAGCCTGCAGCTCATCAGCTTTCTGTTCCTCAAAAGTAGGTACTTACTGCAGTCAAGAGGAATTATTCCTGAGGATTCAGAAATAAGAATGTTTTTATTATCTTAAAAAATGTCAGAACAAGACAAAAGAAAAATCCTCATATTTGTTTTCCCCTACAATACTGCATTTGATTTAAATGCCCTTCTCATTTAAATTGGTAGGTGAAAATTATAGATTCAAATGAAATACAAGTTAATAATAGTGTTTCTAGTCATTCTCTTAAGCAAACAAACATTTAGACAATGGACAGTGGTCCAGGTGTTATGGTAGGTGCACCAATAGATAAAAGATATGTAGGTCTCTGCCCTCAAGGAGAAGTAAACAAAGTGGTAAAGACAGACATCAATGGAGTATAATGAGGAGCTTGAATGACAGACTAGAGGAGGGACAGATATGATCATCCAGGCAGTGTTCAGGAAGGCTTCATAGCAGAAGGACATAAAAAAGGGGCAGAGAATTCATTGTTATTAGATAACTAGAGGCCCAATGCACAAAATTTCATGCACTGGCAGGGTCCCTCAGTCCAGCCTGCACCCTCTCACAATCTGGGACCCCTCGGGCGATGCCCGACTGCCCACTTAAGCCTGCTCCCTACAGCGGGCAGTTGGACATCTCTCTTGCAGTCTAGAACCCCTCGCTCCTTACTAACCGCCTAACACTGTGCTTGCCAGCCATGAGCCCAGAAGCTGGGCTTGCTGCTCCTTAGCGCTCTTGAGCCTGGCTTCTGGCTGAGCGATGCTCCCCCTGTGGAAGCACACTGACCACCAGGGGAATTCCAAAGTGTTTATTCATTCCCTACATTATTCTACCTTCTAGGGTTCATTTGAGCTACGCGGTTAGGGATGACTGAGCAATTTTCAAAAGGATGTACCTCAGAGGCATTTTTCTAAAGAGAGAAGAGAAAGAAGGTGATTCCAGGCAGAAGGACCAACATTTTAAAAAGAAAAGTATGGCCGAAACCAGTTTGGCTCAGTGGATAGAGCGTCGGCCTGCGGACTGAAGGGTCCCAGGTTCAATTCTGGTCAAGGGCATGTACCTGGGTTGTGGGCACATCTCCCGTGGGAGATGTGCAGGAGGCAGCTGATCGATGTTTCTCTCTCATCGATGTTTCTGACTCTCTATCTCTCTCCCTTCCTCTCTGTGAAAAATCAATAAAATATATTTTTTAAAAAAATAAAAAGAAAAGTATGTAAAATAATATAGGAAAAAGAGAAACTCTAAGACTAAACTTAAATAATAATAAATTTGCTCCCATCAAGATCTGAATGTAGAAAGTTTATTATGTGTATTAACATTCTTGTATTAACAGATCTACAGCGCTCATTTGTGTTCTTCTCCTTAAGTCCCTTTGCCTATTTGAAAATTTTAAGAATACTATGCTGCTCTAAAAAGGAAGGAACTCTTACCATTTGCAACGGCATGGATGGAATTGGAAAGCATTATGCTAAGTGAAATAAGCCAGTCAATGAAGGAAAAATACCACATGATCTCACTTATTCATGGATAATTGAGACCATTATAAACTTTTGAACAATAATAGATACAGAGGCAGAGCTGCCTCAAACAGATTGTCAAACTGCAGCGGGAAGGCTGGGGAGGGTTGGGGGGCAGGAGATAGGGGGGTAAGAGATCAACCAAAGGACTTGTATGCATGCATATAAGCATAACCAATGGACATAAGACACTGGGGGATAGGGGAGGCT
>NW_006383008.1:977318-984914 GCF_000327345.1 Myotis davidii
AAATAATAAAATAATAAAAAAAAGAAAAAAAGTAACAAGGACTTACATATAGATAATGAAAGATTATGTATCAACCATTTCTTTACTCTGTATCTCTATACCTCTTCACCAGTGAGTTCACAATCTCCCACAAATGCTTACTTCCTGTGTAAAGAATGTTTGTTTTATAAGGGCAACTAGTGATTTTAAAAATAATGAAGTGGGGGAAAAAAGCAAAATAAAAAATTTAAGCTTTTAAAAAAAAAGAAAATTTTAAAACATAGTTATAATCCTGATATTTCTAAGAATAAAAATAATAATACATAATTTCCATTGTATTTTTGTGCCAAGAGATTTCTAAAATCTGAATATACATTAATTTCTTTCTAAAGATTTTATGAGATAAGTTGCATTATTATCTCCATTTTAATGATGAGAAAATTGTTATATAAAAAATTAGGTTACTCACCTAGGGTCATTAAACTAGGAAGCAATGAAGTTGTGATTTGTATATAAAAATCTGCTCTTATCCACTACACAGTACTGCATCCTCAGTTTTAGTCACCAATAGAAGCAGCTTTGGTTCAAATAATTGTTCATATGAGAAAAGAAGTAAAATGACACAATATATAAAAAATTTGGAAGGCCATATAGATCAGAGTGATTTGACTATACATCATCTCACATTTCATCAACCTGAGAGTTTCTTCAAATTTTATGTTGCCAAGCACAAAGTACTCTTTCTCAAAGTACTCTATTTTTTTCTCTCCTTGAAGCTTTGTTTCGTAGAATAATTTTCCCAGATTAAGATAACTATTAACTGCATTCACTTGCTAGAAATATTCAATGCCCATTTATAGAAACATAATCATATTCATATGTCAGGCAGTAGAGCATTTCTGCTCTTCAAAGCATCCCTTTTTTTTAGTAAGATACATGTGTGTCATCAAGAATTAAATGGTCTAAGGCTCTGCTACTTTTATGGAGATATAAGCTTGTAATATCAAACTTCCTGCAGTCCTGTAGATAATAACTATAGGTTAAGTGGGGGGGGGGGGGCGGGGAGAATAACAAAAAATAAACATTGCAGAGGTCTAGAAAGTGAACAAAGCAGTTGGAATGCTCAGGGGATTTGAAACTTGAAGGAAGTGACTGTCACTGAGTGTTTTTGTAACCTTACCCTTAGGGCAATCACAATTATATGTCAGTGGAGAGAAGTGGCTACAACTCTAATAGAAAACCCACCATGTTTCTGGCTGGGCAAACCAGAGGAACGAATGCAGGGCAACCCGAGAGCAAAGGGGAATCCAGGAAAGAAAAGAGCACACTGGGGATCGAGCCCGCAACCTGGACATGTGCCCTGACCCGGAATCCAACCATGACCTCCTGGTTCATAGGTTGATGCTCAACTACTGAGCCATGACAGACAGGCTCAAGGTAATCATTTTATATATATATATATATATAATTGATTTTTTTACAGAGAGGAAGGGAGAGGGATAGAGAGTTAGAAGCATCAATCAGCTGCCTCCTGCACACCCACTACTGGGGATGTGCCCCCAACCAAGGCACATGCCCTTGACCAGAATCGAACCTGGGACCCTTCAGTCCGCAGGCTGACGTTCTATCCACTGAGCCAAACTGGTTAGGGCTCCAGGTAATTACTTTTAAAAAGAGAACAATATCACTCTTTGAAAAAGTACAGCGGAACCCCCCAAAACCAAAACATAATGTGTCAAACATCCAGGACAAATGCATAATTATTCCGTATTAAAAGAGCTAGGAAAATGTGACACAGTTTCAAGCAAAAAGAAAATAAGTAGAAGCCAATTGTAAAATGACCCAGATGTTGAAATTCTCAAACTATTGATTGTATCAGCTATTATAAATGTGCTCATTGAGGTAAATAAAAATGCTTGTAATGGATGAATACATAGAAACTTTTAGCTTAGAAATACAAAATATGAAAATAAGTTGAGTAAAATTTTAGAATTTAAAAATACAATGTTTAACTCAACAGAAAGGAAGCAAATGATTTTATTTAAAAAGTGGGCAAAAGACCTACACAGACACCTCACCAAAGAAGATTATACATGTGGAAAATACTCAAAAACCAAAAACAACCCAAATGTCAATCAACACCTGAGCAGTTGTGCAAAATGTGGTATTTTCATACAATGGCTACTTAGCAATTTAAAAAAGGGACTATTGATGCATTCAACAGCATGATTCAACCCCAAACACATACGTATATTGGGTAAAGAAAGCTAAAGAGTATATATTCCATGAATCTATATTTATAAAAACTTCTTTAAAGTGCTAACTAATTGCCGAAACCGGTTTGGCTCAGTGGATAGAACGTCGGCCTGCGGACTGGGGGGTTCCGGGGTCGATTCCGGTCGAGGGCATGTACCTGGGTTGCGGGCACATCCCCGGTGGGAGATGTGCAGGAGGCAGCTGATCGATGTCTCTCTCTCATCGATGTTTCTGGCTCTCTATCTCTCTCCCTTCCTCTCTGTAAAAAATCAATAAAATATATTTAAAAAAGTGCTAACTAATTTATAGTGATAAAAATAAAAAGCAACCAAAGAAATAAAACAAAACAAAGATCAGTGCTTGCCTAGAGTACTGGTAGCAGGAGAAATGTCTGCAACATGGCAATGGGACAAAAGGAATCTATTGAAGATGACAGAAACATTCTGTACCTAATTGTGGAGGTGACCTTATGGGTGTAAACAACTGCCACTAATGATCAAGTTGGATGCAATATATTGTGTATAAAGTTGATACAAATTTTTTAAAAAAGAGCTAAGTCTATAAAGTGACATCTAAATAAATTTCTAGCCGATATTTACTTACAAACACACACATAACACACACACACACAGACACACATACACACACACGTACGTTAGAGCTACATATACATATCACTGCTCAATGTACTCATTCAACAAATGAATCTTACAATCTGAGAGTACTGAAAAAAATCTTGACTATTCATATTCTGAAACTGGGAAAAATGGCACAATCAGACAAGATGAGGCCTTATTAAGACAGCATGCTGAGAGAGAGCAACTTGTCTTTTTCTGATCAACATCAGAATTATGGTTACAATTACATAATGGTCTCTGCCCAGTTCAGATAGCTCTTTTTTTTAAACCATGCTTAATAGATTATGTTAATTCAAAACTGAATAAGGTCAACAAATAGTTTAGTTGGAAATAGGGAAAAAGTCGCACTGTAAAACAAATTATGCACATTTTATCAAGAGTAAAGCAAACACACAAATAATTAACACAAATAATACATATCTCTAATATTAACCAATCCTCATGAAAAGAGAACTTATAAAAACATTAATGTATTAAAAAAACACTTTCTGTCTCTTTCCTTTTTAGTTTTTTGACTAGATATGGCCTGATGGGCGAACCACTCACGGGAAATAGCCTCAGGACTACAGACAATACTTGACTCAAAGCAGCATAGACAGGTTAGAAAATCAGAATTTTCTCAGAGTATCAAAGGGGTAACTAGGATGAGAAAAGTCCATCAGTGATGGGAGAATGAAAAAGGACAACAGTGGACACGTCTATGTACCAAATGAGAGATGGGTGAACACAATCAATTTAGCACCTATTCCCCAAAGATTGCTCAGTGGATCAGTGCTTTTACATAGAGATCCAACTGCTCATTCTATGGGCCTCATAGCTCAGGAGAAACACTGTACTAGAGTTCATACCTTGGTTCGGTTTGTTTTTGCATATTCTTTGTTATATTCCTTGCTGCATGTAGCCCGAAGAATAGGTTCTTCTGAGTAACCAAATTTTAATAAATTGCAGAGGTATTTTTTTATCTTTGCAATTGCTCAAAGTTCAAACTAAATCTTAGTCAAATAAAACTTTCAATTCTCCCTACTTTTCTTCTTATTAACTATTAAGCTGATCTGATTTGCCTCTAGTAGAGGGGCCAGAAGAGTCAGTTCAGCTTTGGCAGTTCTGCCAGTCTCACTCAAACAGAGGGCGGAATGAGCACCAGGAGCTGTGGATAGCTCCTTAATCAGGGGTGTGCACACAAAAAAATCAAGAATGGAATGAAGGGTGTCCATAAACCACAGAAGAGAGTACAATTGGATCATCTTAGCAAGAACAAGGCCCATAAACAGGAAGGATCTGCAATCCAAAGCCATGGGATCAGAGAGGGTATGTAGAGATTCATTTGATCATAAACCTGGTTTGGTACCTAAAATTGGACCTATCTCATCATGTGTGAAGCAAGAAGATGTCAGTGGCACTGAAAGGATATACAGGAGAGATCAAGACTGCTGCTGTGCTGAAAACCACAGAGGTCTCATGATCTTCACTGTACTACCTGCCAGCTATGGTCACTGCTTTCTCTTTACCCTCTGTCTACTGCCCTGTACCTCTCTGCTCTTTGGTGATGGTGTTAGGAAATAAAAGTTATTGAGATTATTTTGGTTTTTATCTCAAAAGGTTGAGCACACCCTCAACATGCCTCGTCTATGTTGCAGGTGTAGTAAATTCCATGCTGCTCCATCAACCATCTTCCATAGCTACTGTAAATCATGGTTGTGTACTTAATTATTTCTTGTTTTCTTTGTGCAGGCTCTACAATAACTCCATGATGTTTTGCCAGTGCTCTTTTAAAAGTCCTTGAAAATTATTTTTGAAGTATGAATTAACTCTTTTCATTTGAAAGATACTGAATGCCTTGTTTCCTCCTGAGTCATAATCATTAGTATAATTATGTAATATGAGGAACAAATTTTTCTTTTCATGCTTCAGTTTTTCTCTTACTTCATTTGTCCCAACTCAAAGCGTAAAAGAAAGGCGGTAACGAAATAATGGAATTTGTTCCCAGGAGTTGAGTTCTCATTTCTGATTTTCTTGACTTAGCCTCTCTGCATCCCCTAAACTGGAGGTAATAATATGCCTCATGGTATTCATGAGGATATCAGAATGTAGAAATGAGTATACTTTGAAAAACTGTAAACATGAGAATAAGGTATTTTATTTTAAAATTATTTACTGTTTAAAGTATTATATATGTCTCCTTTTCCCCCCATTGACCTCGCCCTAGCCATTCCCGCCCACCAGCACATGCCCTCATCCCCCTACTGTCTGTGTCCATGAGTTATGCGTATATGCATGCATACAAGTCCTTTGGTTGCTCTCTTAACCCTCCCCACTCCCATGTCATTTGCTCTGGTAGGCTGTTTTCAAATCTTAGCTATGGTAAATTGTGCTGTTATGAACATAGGGGCCTTTCTGATCAGTGTTTCTGGTTTCTTGGGATATATTCCTAGAAGTGGGATCACTGGGTCAAACGGGAGTTCCATTTTTAATTTTTTGAGGAAACTCCATACCGTTTTCCACAGTGGCTGCACTAGTCTGCAGGAGGGTTCAAGAATAGGGTATTTTAAAATAAAATTTAAAATTGTATTTGGTAGGGTTCACATTATCTAAACATCAGCAGATAAAATATAGGTATTGCTCACCCTGGCCAGGTGGCTCAGGTAGTTGGAGCTTCATTCTGTACACCAAAAAAGGTTGTGGATTCAATTCCTGGTCAGGGCACATACCAAGTCGTGGGTTTGATCCCCATTTGGGGCATGTTTGGGAAGCAAACAATAAATGCTTCTTTCTCACATCAATATTTTACTCTCTCTTTTCCTTCCTCTCTCTCTAAAATTAATAAAAACATATCCTCAGGTAAGAATTAACATATATGTATTGCCTATGGTTAGCCTGTTCTAAAATTCCTTAGGAGATATTATATATACTCTAATATTCTTGACATTATTTTTAATTGTATACCTCTAAAAATGTAACAATTTATCTGGACTATGATTATATATATATATATATTTCCAGAGAAGAAGAAAGAGAGTGAAATAGAAACATCAATGATGAAAAAGAATCATTGATCAGCTGCCTCCTGCACTCCCCAACAGGGGATCGAGCCTGCCAACCCGGCATGCGCCCTAACAGGAATTGAACCTCCTGATATTCAACCACTGAGCCATGCTGCCTGGGCTGGAATATGATTGTTCTTTACATAGGGAAACAAATAACTCAGGTTTATCTTATCCACTATAACTATTATTAAATTTGAACAAACCATACCGAAAATTACTTTGAATATAAAAATCAAGGTAGATTTAAATGAGGGGACTGAACTATTAGAGTTCCCAGTTGATGCTATTTGGCTGAAATTTCTAACATTTATATGGTTAGCCAGTCCTATGAAGCTTATGTCACCCTTATATCACTACTTACAGGACTGATACAGAAAAATGATTTCAATCAATATAATTACTGAACTAGAATTCAAAGAAAGCAAGTCTTGTGCCGCACAGGACACTCTGCTTGGTGCATATTTGAGGAACAGATGGTGTATGGTCAGCCTTGTGACAGTCTAGACTTTGTTTGGCCCTGCAAGCACTTTTTTTGTTTTGAAATTTTTTGATTGATATTAAGGAGGGAGAGAGAAAGGGAGGGAGGGAGAAAGATGAAGAACACATTTTTGTTCTTCTTGCCAACAACTTAATTAAGAATACTTTAGTAGGAATGATATTTTGTGATTAATTTTATTCCATATAATGTGTCCCTATTATGCCTTATAACTATTTGAATAAAAGCGCCCCATGTAAATCTTCATTCTTCTGCCTTCTACATTCTCTTCCTTTTTCCCATCCGTATCAATGTCAATGGTAGCTCATGTGGTGCCTGTGGCCTAGAGTGTCTGGGTCTGAGTTCCACTATTACCATTCAATAGATGTGTGACCTTGGGAAACTCATTTATCTTCCCAAGTAATAGAAAAATGATGTTGCACTTGCCAATGTCAAAGATCTCTTCTACTTTTAAACAGAATTAACCTATTGTTTTTAATCCATCAACACCTTTTGATGATTCTCTTCTGGGAATATTGACTTTCCTCTCATTATATTAGCACTCCTTATGTCAAAATTTTTGTGTGTCTTGGGAAAAGTAGTTAAAGTACAGCTGAGTGTTCTTGGAAGGCTTAACTGAAAGGAACATTGAAAATTCAGTTATCACAGAGAAAAACACTAATGTCACATAACTTGACACTAAAATATTGAGATAGAAGGCTTGTTGTCTTTTTCAAATGTTAAGTGTACATGTATCTGATCAGTGATTTATTATCAAGATGCTAAGGCCCAATGTACATAATAATATCTTTTTTAAAATATATTTTTATTGATTTCAGAGAGGAAGGGAGAGGGAGAGATAGAAACATCAATGATGAGAGAATCATTGATCGGCTGCCTTGGGATTCGAGCCTGAAACCTGGGCATGTGTCCTGACCAGGAATCAAACAGTGATCTTCCGGTTCATAGGCTGATGGTCAACCACTGAGCCACGCCGGCCAGGCTAATAATCTATACTAATAAAAGGGTAATATGCTAATTAGAATGGGAGACCTTCCAGGAGACCTTTCAGACGTTCTTCTGGACAAAGCCATGGTGGCGGGGCCGAGGTAGAGGCAGTTAGAGGCCAAGAGGGGAGGGCAGTTGTGGGTGATCAGGCTGGTAGGGGGCAGGGCCGTTGGGGGTAACCAGACCAGCAGGAGGC
>NW_006383008.1:984967-988245 GCF_000327345.1 Myotis davidii
GAACGTCACAGTGAATGCCACAACATCAGCCCAGCATCACGTGTCTCACTCGTTCACTTTAAGATTTGACATACAAGTAATTTGAGTTATGAGCTCCGTCATGGAACTAATTAAATTCATAAGTCAAGGCCCCACTGTAAAGGAAACTTTAAAGACCACAATAAGTCACCAAATCTAACACCACATATTCTAGAATTCCATCATGAATATTTTCTGGAACTAAACTTAACAGGCAGATCTGTGAAGTATCACGTAGGCTTCCACGTTCCAGGACAAGGGACCCTTTTAAGGCAGAGATTTTTCTGGGGTGTGAAGGCTTTCTATGTAGCTCACTTACAGATTAAATGGCTTTTCTATAGGTTAAAAATATGCAGATATCCTGGTAGCTACAAAAGGAGAACATCACATATCCTACTAAAATACTCCAGGTGCATTGTCACCGTCTCCTGATTGCCTTTGCCCTGCTTTCCATTTAGTCACCACAGGCTTTCTAGAGCTCTTGAACTTGACAAAGGTTAGACAGTACGCCGCTGGAGCAGTTTGTGAGCATCAGCAGATTTAGCTTATAATTCCATTGATCTATATGGGCTCGCTGTTTGCAAACCAGCTGCTGCACTGTTTCCCCACAGCTACTGATTTCAGTAGCATTGATTTCCCCCCCTTACATTAACATAGCATTACTTCTTTAATGGACAATAAATGACTGGATGTAAATACAACCAGGGTAGCAACAACAAAAGGAAAACGTCAGACTCATTTTCATTTAAGGGATCCTTTCCATTAATATTTGCCATAAAAATTATAACACAAATTATTGACAAAACTAATGCAATTTTGATTTTACTGCATTTTGTTCGTTTGTGGATATGTGTTGTCTGCCAAGTGGTCTTCTCTACCTAATGCATTAGGCAAAGCAATACAATAACAGTGCTTTTATGGAGACTATAAATTTGCACCATTACCTTAGTACAACTGAATTCTATTCATGAAAGAAAGCAGAAAGCGGTACAAATACAGAGGTTTAGAGTTACACTGAGATAGGCTATAAATGAAGGTATTTCAGATTGTGTCAGCTGGCTAAAAGATACCTTCAGGATATAGGTTAATTTCAATAAAATTAGAAAAAAATAACTAATCTTTGAGATTAAAGAACTTAGTCTATATAAACATTAAGATATAAACCTTAACATCTTCCTGAAGCACATTTAAAATGGGTATTGCGTGTATGTGTGCAGTGTGAACACTATTTAATAGTTTCTCAGTGTTCCTTTCTAGAGTTAAACCCTGTAAATGATAGCCACGAGAGATGTTATAAAAAATGTGCATTTTAAAGTTCATTATGCACAGATACGTTTTAGGTGGTGAAAGATGTAAAAAAAAAAAACTTAAAAATAGACTTTCACTTTTGGTTGTCAATTCAGTTACTTTAAAGAAGCCAACTGCCATTAAATTTAACCAATAATTTCAATTTGGAATAAAACAAAGTAAAAAATGTATTTTAGTTCATAAATTTTATAATTTCTATCGCTATTGACAATATATAACCAATCTCTCGTCCCCAACACATTCTCTATTCCAAGCCTATTGTTTCCGTTTTTGTTTGTTTGTATTGAGGTGGGAAAAAGTCTTTTGGCAGCAACTTTCTCAGATGCTTTGACAAATATAGTTTTGAAGTTTTAAGAAAATGATACTGAATATAAAGTCTTCTAAAAAAAATTGTCTACTTTTAGCTGTGCCTTTAAAATATCTCTAATTACATTCTCAATACTTTCCCACCAGTTTCCAAATTTCCACAGAGGTTCAGGGGCCATTATATTTCAAATAAGTAGAAGTAGCTGTTTTTCAGTAATGGTTTTTGTATTTTGTACATTAGTTTTCTTTTTCAAAAAATTCTGTGCTGTAGATAGGTGATAAGAGTAACAATCTGTAGTAATATTCACCAGAATCAATGACAGAAATGGAGAAAATACCTAGAGCAACGTCTAACATACATTCCAGTGTAATTCTTACATTTGAATGGTTTTATTATTGCTTTTTCATTGTCACTGTTATTTACAAAAACATTTACTCATTTCTTTCACTCTATTATCTTTTTCTCCCCAAAATTATGTCAGTGTCTAAATTTTCATTAGTGCTCTGACCCATTCCCAAGCCTGAAACCTATAAATGATTGTGGCACAACCAGAACTTTATCCTTATGGTATGGTCCCAAGTCTCACGGACAAACAATGAACTGCTACCTTGTCTCTGTCATTATCTTGGGTGATTCTGCTACTTGGTCACCAAGCTAGCGTACCCACTTTCTTTAATACTCCTCTGTTCTGCTGCACTGCACATGCCAATGAATTTTAAAATATTGTTTGTTTGTTTAATAAATGAATCAAATCCTCCTCATTTTCTTCTTGATCATGAGAAGATAATAGAGAGTGGACCTTCTCTTTCAATCTGAAAATTCCAGACTTAGGAAAAGGAATACATAAAAAATGAAATCTCTTTCAGGTAATTTTTGGAGTCAAGGAATAGACAAAATTGTTTCTACAAATACTCTTAGATTCTTTCTTTAGAATTTTATATAATCCATATTAATTTCTATTATCTTTAAGAAAATTCAAAACCAAGAAATAAGGCCATCATTTATGTGGTTCAGTAAAAGGTTCAAAAATGTTTTTGCTATTTCAAATACAGTAAATTATATTGATTCTATTATTTAATTAATGTGCTGAATACAGCATTTAAGACCACACTGAATTATTTCTGTCACAACTTACTTTTTCTTCAATACTCAACAGATAGCCTGGCTGGCATGGCTCAGCAGTTGAGTGTTGACTTATGAACCAGGAGGTCATGGTTTGATTCCTGGTAAGGGCACATGCCCAGGTTGCGGGTTGATCCCCAGTGTGGGACATGAAGAAAGCAGCTGATCAATGATTCTCTCTCATCATTGATGTTTCTCCTTCTCTCTCTCCCTCTCCCTTCCTCACTGAAATCAATAAAAATATATTTTTAAAAAATACTCAATAGATAGGCTTATTTCCAAACAGCAATGCCATAAATATAAAATTATATGGAAACAATGATTGGTTTGCCAAAGAGATCAAAGAGGAAATAAAAACATCCTGGTAACAAACAACAATGAAAACACAACAATCCGAAATCTATGGGACACAGTGAAAGCAGTCTTGAGAGGGACGTTCATAGCTCTACAGGCCTACTTCAAAAAAAAGAAAACATGGTAATAAATTATATAACCCCACAACTCAAAGAATTAGAAAGAGAGC
>NW_006383008.1:988525-989372 GCF_000327345.1 Myotis davidii
CTGAGGAAGCAGTAATAAAAAATCTTCCAGGAAACAAAAGCCCTGGTCCGGAAAGCTTTACAGGGGATTCTACCAAGCATTCAAAGAAGAACTAAAACCTATCCTCCTCAGACTATTCCAAAAAATTCAAGAGGAAGGCACACTTCCATGCTCTTTCTATGAAGCCAGCATTACCCTAATTCCAAAACCAGATAAAGACACCACAAAGAAAGAGATCTATAGGCCAATATCCTTGATGAATATAGGTGATAAAATCCTCAACAAAATTCTAGCAAATCAGATCTAGCATTACATTAGAAAGATTATACACCATGACCAAATGGGATTTGTTCCAGGGATGAAAGGATGGTAGGATGGTACAATATTGGCAAATCAATAAATGTGATACATCACATAAACAAATTGAAAGACAAAAATCACATAATCATATCAATCGATGCAGAAAAAGCGTCTGACAAAAGCCAACACCCTTTCTTGATAAAAGCTCTCAGCAAAGTGGGAATAGAGGGATCATACCTCAACATAATAAAAGCCTTATATGACTAATATACAGCCAATATCATATTCAATGGGTAAAAACTAAATCCATTTCCCCTAAGAACAGGAACAAGACAGGGATGCCCACTTTACCACTCCTGCTTGATATAGTACTGGAAGTGCTAGCCATAGTGATCAGACTAGAAGAAGAAATAATAGGCATCCAAATTAGAGAAGAAGAAGGAAAACAGTCCTTATTCACAGATGACATGATACTGTACATAGAAAACCCCAAAGACTCCATCAAAAAGCTACTAGACTTAATAAATGAATTTGGCAATGTAGCACAATACAAAATTAATACCCAGAA
>NW_006383008.1:991826-1026440 GCF_000327345.1 Myotis davidii
AAAAAAAAAAGACCTGGAATAGCCACAGCAATCTTGAAAAAGAAGAACAAAGTGGGAGGGATCACAATACTAGATATCAAGCTATATTACAAAGCCACGGTTCTCAAAACTGCCTGGTCCTGGCACAAGAACAGACATATAGACCAATGGAACCAAACAGAGAACCCAGAAATTGACCCAAGCCATTATGCTCAATTAATATTTGACAAAGGAGGCAAGAGCATATAATGGAGTCAAGACAGTCTCTTCAATAAATGGTGCTGGGAAATTTGGTTAGATACATGCAGAAAAATAAAACTAGATCACCAACTTACACCATTCATAAAAGCAAACTCTAAATGGTTAAACGACTTAAATGTAAGATGGGAAACCATAGAAATCTTAGAAGACTCTATAGGCAGCAAAATATCAGACATATGTCACAGCAATCTTTACTGATACAGCTCCTAGGGCAATGGAAACTGATGAGAAAATATATAAATGGGACTACATCAAAATAAAAAGGTTCTGCACAGCAAAAGAAATCATCAACAAAAACAATAGGAAAGCTCACTGTATGGGAGAACATATTTGCCAATGCTATTTCAGATAAGGGTTTAATCTCCAAAATTTACAAGGAACTCATATAACTTAACAAAAGGAAGATAAACAATCCAATCAAAAAAATGGGCAAAAGACCTAAATAGAAACTTTTCAAAAGAGGACATACAGAAGGCCGAGAGACATATGAAAACATGCTCAAAGTCACTAAACATCTGAGAGATGCAAATCAAAACAACAATGAGGTACCATCTCACACCTGTCAGAATGGCTATCACCAACAAATCAACAAGTGACAAGTGCTGGAGAGGATGCGGAGAAAAAGGAACCCTCGGGCACTGCTGGTGGGAACACACTGGCTGCACTGTTACAGCCACTATGAAAAACAGTATGGAGTTTCCTCAAAAACTAAAAATGGAACTCCCATTTGACCCAGTGATCCCGCTTCTAGGACTATATCCCAAAAAAAAGGAGCTTTTACCATTTGCAACAGCATGGATGGAATTGGAGAGCATTATGCTAAGGGAAATAAGCCTGTTGGAGAAAGATAAATATCACATAATTTCACTCATATGTGATATATAATGATCAACCTAAATTGATGAACAAAAATAGATCCAGAGACAAGGTAGCACTGAACAGACCGTCCAGCCTCAGAGAGAAGGCAGGGGAATGTAGCATTGATTTCCCCCCCTTACATTAACATAGCATTACTTCTAGAGAGGGAGATTAGAGATCAACCAAAGGATTTGTATGCATGCATATTAGCATAACCAATGGACACAGACACTGGGGCAGTGGGGGCATGCCCATGGTATTAGGAGTGGCGGGGGTGGGGGGGTCAATCAGGGGAAAAGGAGACATATGTATTACTTTAAACAATAATAAAAAATTATACAAAACCTTTAAAAATTTAGACTTTCTGAATAATTTAGTTAATAAAACTTCTACTTACTGAGTACTATCTGGAAGTCAGAAATAACCAATTCATGTCCCCTGTTTCAGAAAGCTTATAGTCCGGCACTGGCTACATACAGCTACATAATTCACCCTATATTTTTGTATAAAGCCTCCTAGAACTGTTGAGACACTTCATTCATTTTGTACTGTAGCAGAGACACTTGTCTAGAGTCCACACTTTGTGGCTACATGGGAAGATTGTATCTGCCAGGCCCCTGTAGCTAACTGAACACCGCTATTGGGTGGAAAAGATGAAGTTCGTTTCCAGGCATGCCCGTAAAATATCTCATAAGACTTGTCCGATGTGGCTTAGTTGTTTTAGTGTTGGCCTGTGCACCTAAAGGTTGCAGGTTCTAGTCCTCGTAAGGACACATACAATATCTCATGCAATCCTCAATGGGATCTCTTTTACTTTGCCAATTGGCTGAACAAATGAAGTGAATCTGTCAGAGAATTCTAAGAAGACCCTAGGGCATGATGGAACCAAAAGAAAGGCATCTGGGTGATGAGCTTCCCAGGACAACCTCCTGACTTATAGTGGATGGTGTGACATAGATGGGAAACCAATTGTAGTTGTGTTAGACTTCTGAGATTTTAGGTTTCTGTGTTAACTTTTCCCAATAATTCTCTGTGATCACTATATCACTTATTGTCATGTGTTGTGATACAAAGGCAAACACAAACTTTGGCAAGGCATACAGGTTTTTGGGTCCCTATACTAAAAGAATTTGCCTTCAAAAAATAGCTAATTTCTTCTTGTTTATTTTTCGGACCATGTTTTCCTATTAGGTGTTCTGTAAGGGTGTCATTCTCCATTGAACATCATGTAGCTATTTTTTACTTTAATTTTATGTTGTCTCAAAAATGAATCAAGCTTAAAATTATGAGCTACTGTTCATATAACACCCATCAAGTACCAGGAAAAACTTTAATTTCATTACTCGCAAACTTCATTAAAACCCTGTAATGTAGACATTATCACATATATTTTATATATGAGGAGATGAAGACTTACAGAATTGAAAGAAATTGCCAAATTATTAAATTCTAGCATAAGTATTTGACCCTAAGTCTGTGAATACTCAAACTATTAATTTTTAACATATAGTTAAGCAACAACTTTTATTAGATGCTTAAAATAATAGTATGTGACTTATGACATCTAACTAATATTATCTTATGATATTCATATTGATATCTAAGAGCTCTTCTTTTTTGTGGGGCATATTTTATTTCTTGACTATGTACTGGATAGATTAAGATACCAAATAGCTAAGTTCCAGGGAGGTGAGATGTATTTTATTATAACATCTTGTAATAACATCTTATTTAACATATATGGGTATGGTCTTTTAAATGTCAAACATTTTTATCATAAAAAATTGTAAACATAAACAAAAATAAAAAATATACTTGACCTATATATTTATCATGCAGCTTCAACAATAATCAAATCAGGGCTGATCTTGTTTCATAGATCAAACCTCCTCAAACCTCCAGATCAATTTTGAAGTTGTATTTCACAAACTTCAAATAATTTCATTTGCAAATGGAAGAATAGATATCTTTTAGATATACCGAAAAGATAAGAAAGCTTAAAGTATATGCAATTACAATACTATTATCCCACCTAAAAGAGATTAAAATAATTAGGGTAGGATTTTCAAATTGTATTATTCATGTATTTGCTAAATAATGTATATCGAGTACATGTCACATTCCAGGCCTATCTGGACATCTTTGAGCCCTAGTCAATATATTTACACAGCTTCATTCTATACTCAAATTACATAACTAGGTTGTTTTTTCCTAGCAGCTCTTATGTTATTTAAAATAATTTTTGTTTGTTTTAATTGTTAATTTTATGTTTATGCCATTAAACATTTACCTTTCAAATTATTGTCAATAACCTTCCTATTATTGCAGTTATTTACTTGCTTGTTTACAGGGTATAATATAATTTACTTCAAGTTATTCCACTTTTCCTTCCTATAAATGTTAATGTTCTAGGATAGACACTAGGACATAAAAGATAGTTACTAATAGTCAGGATTGAATCATCCAGTGTATTAATAATTCCTAGAAAGCATGGCCTGACGCCTAAACTGGAAGCCAGGCCCTGATCTGCCTCTGTCATCCTGACTCTCTCTTGTGGATCGTACTGCATGTGTACCTTACTATCCTTGTTGTTACAAGGGGAAAACAAGAGAATAATACACATCCTGTGTGCCACACAGAAATCTTGTGGGAATTAAGACACAGAAAGGACTTCAGAGCTTAGTGAGAAAAGGCACTTTAGAATGCAATTATTCTTATTACTAAGAGCTAGGAAAATGCTAGGAAGAAATAGCATGATTATTGTGGCATGCATTAAGCCAAATAAAAAAGCAAGCTAGTGGAGAATCCCATCGAAGATAAAAATTACTTTGACCGATCCTTCCTTCCCTCCAGCCACTGAAAGAAATTATTTTTATAGCCATGTTTAAATGGTACCCTAACTTCCTTTTATTTTGCTTAAAATCTGTGATACCGGAATTGTGCTTAAATGAAATTTCCATCAGCTTTTACATATTTAAAAAAGCAAGTACATTTTAATGCACATACTGAACACTAAATCATTTTTTGCTGCAGGTTATTGCAAGTAAATAGTAATTGTAAAATAGATTCTTTTTGATGAAACAAAATGAAAATAGACTGCTAATGTTCACCTCAGATTTTCTCATCATTTCATTAACAGTTCAACTAGGAAAGGTATTTTTATAATGATAGGCAGGAAAGTCATACTCATCAATATTCATTCATATCCACTGACTCTGGAACTTTAAAATAAGTGCAAAAATATGTGAAACACATATACCCTTTAAAATAAATTGCAAAACTATTTTATTTCTTCAACAATGGTTGCTTCATTGATAATATTCAGACACCAAATTCATTAGGAAATAGAACAAAATTTAAATAAGAATTAGTTTGCTTTTCTAAGACTTGTCTTTTCCAAAAACAGGAATTTGACAGATAACAATCAGTGGAGCAGTTTAGATTCTTCGTGGATTAGCTACAAACTTTGTACTACTTTTGTGTCAACTGTAAACTCAAAGCCTCTCTATCCCACTTAGTCTTTGTATCTTTATAACATGTTTTTTTCTTTACATTGAACACTTTTACATTTCAACATCTGGCTTTCCCCAACCTTCAGGTAATTGTGCACTTTAAGACATTGTGAAACTGTAAAGATTCAGCCTGCTTTAAACAGGAATAATAAAACATCAATGTCTTGAAAGGACCAGTTCAGCGGGTGCAGGCAGGGAGCTGAGAATGCTACTGCCAAGCTTGCATTGCCCCCTATGGTTGCTATCTGACAGTTCCCCATGAAACGTCTCCACACACTCTGTCCTCTCAGTGGATAGCAGCACCTGGGAACTGAGCTTTGAGCTGTAGCTCATGTCTAAATAAATACCCAGCAGCATCAGAGCATCAATTCAGATGCTAGTATTTTGGAAATTTATATGCCTTATTTCAACTCTTATTAATACAATAAATTAACTATATCTCACCAACTTTATCACTTCAATTAAATTGTTGACCTTACCCAAATTCTCAAATTATGGCAGTTAAAATTCTTTTAAATAGCGGGCATTTTGAGAATTACTTTCAAATATGTACCTCTCTGAGGAAGACACTCTTTTTTTCCAAACTCCAAGTTCACCTCTTGTCAAACTGATACCATCTGGCACCTAGTTACAGGTTTATGCTGTGCATGCACCTATGTTTTTTACGTTGTAATTAGACTGCAAGTTCAATGATGGGACAGGCTATGCCTCAGGCCACTGAACCCCCACATAGTGGGAGCAGAGTGCTGGGCTCAGAGAAGCTACTCTATCAAGCCAAGATAACTAATACACTGTTGTATTTATTTTATTACTAATAATTGTCTTAGTTCCAGTTGCCTAGAAATAGAGCCTAAGAGAGCAATTTGAATGCACATGAGGTGCTAAGGGTGTGTTCTTTAGGCAGAACCTGCAAAAGAGGCAGAAAAAAAAAGGGTGGAAAAATATTTCAAAAAGATGTGGTCTCAGGGAATGTCTAGCTTTGGCCTGTTCCTTAACATGGGGGGTGGGGAGGGGGTGGTGGTGGTGGTGGTGGTGAGAGTCTGAAGCAAAAATTATACCACAAATATGCCCCTCCTTGAAGAAAGAGAGCCAGTCTGTTGTGCCCCCTACTTTTTGGTCATTAGCTGAGGCCACCCCTGGATGGTGGGAGGTGTGTGGAAGCAGCAATCATAGCTAAGGGCAAATCTCTAGAGGGGGGGGCAGCTAAGAGCTGTGAGAAGCCAACCCTCCCAGCAGATAGGGGACAGCAATGGGGCCAGTAACGGAATCTTGGCTGGGCACTTGCAGCAGCCACTTGGATACACTTGTTTCTTACATCAAATTTACTCCATCCAGGCACAGATTCTTCAGGATTCTGTGGTCACAATACTCGAGGAAACGTACTAGCTGGTACAGTTTGTCTTATGGCAAAACTAATACTTATCTTCCTCTTCCTTCATACATTCTACACCTCTCTCTCTCTCTCTCTCTCTCTCTTCTCTCTCTCTCTCTCTCTCTCTCTCTCTCTCACTTTCTCTCTCTCTCTCTCTCACTTCCACTGGCCCCAGTGGTTTTCCTATTGGAGAAACAAAGAGCCTGATTCTTGAGGGTTGAGCCCCTGTTACAATATCATCATTAGGAAGGTCATGATATAAATGAGCATAAGAGGAACCAAAAACACCTCCTCTCCCCCTACATAGTGGAGCACCTGACAGCCAAACATGTTCTTCCCTGTTCTCGGCAGTCCTGACTCCCAGAGAAGGTAAGGGTCAATCACTCTTGCTTGTGTTCGCTGGTCTACTGTCACTAGCTGCCACAAACCACCAAGTGGCAGTTGTGCCTTAATATTTAGTAAGAATCTTAGGGTGTCCACAGGTGGAAAAGAACCCTTCTAGAAACCCAAAACCTCTAGACTCACAGACCTTAATGTTTCAGGGCCAGGAAGCACAAATTCCTAAAATAAGTCAATAGGAATGATGGCAAGTAAGGCCCTTAGTTCCCAAAGCCATGTGTGTTAGATACTAGGGCTGCCTTAAGAATACAACACAGTCTTAGTGGCTTAAACAGCAGAAATTTAGTTCCTCACAGTTCTGGAGGCTGCAAGTTCAAGATCAAGGTGCTAGCAGGGTTGGTTTCTCTTGCGGCCTCTCTCTCCTAGGCTCACAGATGGCCCTCCTCTCACTGTGTCCTCACACAGCTTTTTCTCTGTCGTGTTCATTTCTATAATATCTTCCTCTTCTTTCTAAGACACCAGTCCTATCAGATTAGGTTCCTATCCTTATGGCCTCATTTAGCCTAATTACCTCGTTAAAGGCTTTATCTCTAAAACCAGTCACATTGGGGATTAGGACTTCAATATACCAAATTGGGGAGACACAATTCTTAACACTATAAAAATCTACCTTTTTCTCAAACAGCAGCACATAATGGATGTTGGTTTAAGAGTATACTGCATACTAAAAAGTAGTGCCCAATACTTTCAAGGTTTCACCTCCAAACTGGTATGTCATCTGTGTCTTTTTTAAAAATCCTCACCAGAGGATATGTTTTTATTGATTTGAGAGATAGAGGAAGAGAGAGAAAAACACCAATTTGAGAGAGAAACACCATTCGGTTGCTTACCGTATACACCTTGATCAGGGATGGAACCCACAACCTAGGTATATGCCCTGACTGGAAATCAAACCCACAACCTTTTGGTGTAGGGGATAATACTCCAACCAACTCAGCAACCCAGCCAGGGCTCATCTGTATCTTTTAAAGGCTATTCCACTATTCTAACAGGACAGCACTTTCTGGATAATGCTATTGGCCATGAGACTAATGGTCCCCATGGTCATGTGCCCACTCCTTTTAAAGAAAAAATAGATTTCTTAGTTGGAGATGTTGTTATACAGAATTTCATGCCAGCAAATCAATACTCTATGAGTGCTTAGAGTCAAAGTCCTATGGGCTACAAAGGTGAACCCAAATGTTTCAATCTTGGTCAGGATAAATTCTGCCTTTTTCAAGACAAAAAGGTCCCATGAAATCAAGTTGGCACCAAGTGGCTGAAAGGTCTCCTTGGGGGATGGTATCATATAGGATACTCACCATTAATCTCTGCTATTGACAGGATGAACCTTCAGAAGCAGCAACTGGTGAGACAGAGCACATATTCTGAGGCATATACACAGATTCCATTTCTGTCACTATAGCTGCTCCATTCACATGCCTATAATACCATCACTGTCATGGTCAAGGGGAGAGGCTGATAACAATTGGCTAAGTCATCCTGTATATAAAAGGTTCACTCTAGTGTGCAGTGTAAAGAGCTCCATGCTTCCTTTCCAATCCCAAAGGTCCATCTATAGTCTCTTCCCAGACATCTTTAAGCTTGATCTCATAATATTGCTTCTTCCAGATTCATTGAATAACCATCTACATTATTTATCACTGCCTATGAATCTATGAATATTATTACCTTAAACCATTTCTCTTTACACAAAAACCAGGAACTCTGCCCAAAGACCTGCCAACTGATAGGCTTCCCTTCCTTCATCATTGTCTTTCAAAGCCACACCTGAGTGAAGGGATAATGCATTAACTATTCATTTTAGGTTTGCACCAACATGCCAACTTACCTGTGAATAAAGCTCATGTCTCTATCCCCCTCTATCACCTAGTCATAGGAAATTCCCATGAGGCCTATCACAGGTTGTAGGAATAGGCTCAGTTAATAAACAGGATGTTTATGAAAGTGTACCCTTGGGATCAACATGTTTGGAAGGGAAAAGAAGGAAGCAAGATTAGGGAGAAGTCAAGTTCTAATCTAGACTTCTCCTGTTCCATAGGGATCTCTAGATAAATATCTCTGGTAAATTGCTAAAATGGCCCTTCAGAGTTGGCTACAGTTTGGCAAAGTGAGCAGGACTTTATACCTGCATGAACAAGTAAAAAACATGACCACTGGTGAGGCAGCTCTCCGAACCGGAGGCACATTAAATGTCTGAGAGCTAAAGCGTGTTGTTTCACAGCATCTTTAGCAGATGAGGCACTGAGCCTTTCATTAAACAGGGAGCTGAGAAGCTCATCACAGTGTCCATCAAAAGGCCATTTGTATAAGCTGAGGGGAGGCTGCCAGGGCAACAGTGATAGGGAGTTCTTAGCTGCCTTATTTACAGCTTTCATAAGTCCTCTGGACCTGCTTGAGCTTACATATCCTGGATGTATCACTTCCATTTTATAATGGATTGATGCTAGGCTCACCCTACCCAATCTCATGACTCGTTAGTCTGACATTACTCAGCTCACAATGAGAAATTCTGGCTGTACCATCACTTGATACTCAACTGTCAGAACGCTTCATGTACAGCAGGGCCCTAGCATGCCAGGATCTGTAGAATGGTATATCGTTCTTTGTTACATATGGCATGTCCTTGCCCCCAGAAGAGGGAAGATTTGGGAGGGTTAGCATTATTTTGTAAGGCATCTGCCTCATTTGAGGCTTCATAGTCTTCAGTCAAGAGATAGGGGAGACTTTTAATTAAATGGTACTGGATGATTTGTATAATCCGAGAAGTTTCAGGGGAATAAGGAAGTCCGAGGTTTACCTGTACACAGACCCAGATAACCCTCTTCCAAGTTTCAGTGTCACTTTCTTTACCTTTCAGGGCTCCAGCCTTAGCACACAAGACTTTCCTAGACCGAGAATTAAGCTTTGTCTTGAGTTCTGTGACTTTTATAATTAAGACTTAAGCCAGCTCTTCAGTTCTATCTGCCCTCCAGCTGTAGGAGCTGAAGGTCTCTTTTACAGCTGCCAAAGAGGCCCTCTGACTCTCCTACTTGACTTTAAAGTGGTGTTGCTTGCCCTGGGCCTGCTATTTCATCTCTTCAAAGCAACAGTGGCATTCAGAAAAAGTCTTTCAATTTCACAATCTTTATAAATTATATTTCTCTTGAACCTCTCAAATGCCAGAGACATTGCACAAGCCAGTGCATCTCCTTCCCCACATATCCTATCCCATTTGACCTCAGTGACAGCCTTGGCAGTTGCATTTGGCGGCATGCCAGAGCTATGCAAACTCTGCCTTCCACCAGCGATGAGGTATTTGCTACAAAGCAGGAGTCAAGATTCTAACTCCAGAACCCCTTTCTGGGAGTTTGCTTCCTAAGACCACTTTTGGTACATTATTAGGATAACTACCCTAGAAACAGAGCTCAATCCAGAATTTCAGATGCTTTATTTACAAAGATCTCTTCAAGGATACCTATAAGGAAGGATGGGAGTGAAGTAGAGTAAGGAAGGAGAAAGAGTTGATTGACAATGTAGCCTCAGGTAAAGTCTCAGATCAGTCTTGACCTGACCCATGAAGATTCCAGGGAGTCTAGAATATAAATATCATTAGTGTAGTCCCCTCTTGAGGTCAGGAAGCTAGATTTCTGTACATGTATCAGACAGACATAATTTTCATACCAACCCTGAGGTGGAGGGAGAAGTGTCCCATCAGCCATGGCACTTCTCAGGATGAAGGGGTAGGAGGTGGGAGTACTGTGGGAGCTGTGATACATTGAAAACTGTCAGAAGCTGGTGTGGGGGTGTATGAAACCAAAGAAGGGGATCTAGTCAGAGCACCACAGCTTCTACTAAGCTAGGAAAGTTACTGACCCTGGCATCAGGGGCAAATTTTAATTAATCATCCCAGATTGTGAATTAATTAATTACAAATGATTTATGAAGAAGTTTCATAAGATCATATGGAGGAATCAGAATACTTGGGTGAAAAACTCGTAACATGACATAAAACCGAGGGTTAGTTGGCACTACATAGCACTCAGCTGGAGAGGACATACAGGACAAATTCATTTGGCTGCCATCACAACCGCCTCCTTGTCTTCGAGTGGCTGTCAGCCATTAGCAACTCAAATACTATTTAAAAATAGGTGAGGAACTTACAAGTTAAATTCAGAAAGTCAGCTCTTGAAAAATTAATTGTAACATAATTTGCATGATACTGGATGACAGATAAAAAAGATCTTTAGAATCCATCAATAAACTGGCAGTATCTAAAGAGCAAAAGATCTAATAAAATCACAATTCTATCCACAGGGTAACTCAACTACTGAATCTGTTCTACACAAACCTGAAGTCTAGAAAGTATGTCTTCAATACAGTATCACTTTTTATTTATGCACATTTGCCTTTGCCTAGTATCCCATTCCTCACACTAACCCAGTAGCCTGGCATTCCTTTAGCATGAGCAAAATGTCAATAGCCTCCATTGGCAACATCCCTCCAAGCCAGTGCATTTCTAAGAAGAATATTAGATATTTTTATCTTTCTTCCCATTAACCCTTAGAGGAGCAATGTCCCATTTCGATAATAATTTTAATCTGCATGTTCTCTATAAAATCCCGCTAACATGATGAAAATAATAGAAAAGCAATTTAAAAAAACAAACAAACCAGCATTGCTGGATACTTGAGCAGCCTACTGAAAGATTTCACCTACGGGGTGTCTTCCATGGTGAACTCCCCATCAAACTCCATTCACCATACAATGACAGAGTCCTCCTGACATCAGAACAGTGTTTATAAAATAGTAAAATAGAAACTAGTTGAAGATTATCAATAAGTACTTGTTCTAATAAGGAACACTGAGCAATTATTAAGAGATTAATTAGAACTAAATTAACTATGGTGAACAGATTACTAAGATGTATAAAACATAAGCATGGAAGAGTCTTTACAGAATGGATACATTTTTATTTAAAAACTTTAATCATGTTTAAGAAGATATAATGTATAATATGGACACAGTATACAATGCAGACAAAGAACAATATCTGAAGTAATATGTAGCAATATATATATATATATTTAATCAGATAAAAATCAATAGCAATGTTTCCATTTATTATCATAACATACTCTATGTAAAAAAATGTTGATGTTCCATGGTCATAAATGTATATCCTCTCTTCAATATGTGTACTTTTTTCTGCTATCTTAACAATACTTTACATAGAAATTGAGACACTAACAGAAAGAAATTCTGACCATCAGGAAAGACAGAATTTTGCTTCACCCTTAAAACAAATGGTTCTCCATTCAGGCTATTTATTGTTGTAGTTATGACAAAAGTAGAACATCCAGGGACAACTTTACTGTGATGGTCCTATTTCTTTTATGTTACTGTGTTAAAGCAACTTACATTTTTGAAGATTGGTTATTTAGCTATTTCCATAACATAAACTTCAGACATCTATTTCTGATAATAGTGGATTATATAATTCTTTATAATACTCCTGCTGGAGACACTAGAAAACCTGAGCAAATATGCCTACATTTGAGTGTGTGAGAAAGCGAACAAGGAACTGAAGGCCAAGGTCTGGAGAAGCTGAAACCTGTACAGTTAACTCTGGCAACTGAGCCTACTTTTCTCCCAGAGACATCTGTAGTTCTTAAAAATTTGGCTCAAAGTCCAAGGAGATGAGCATCTCTTGTTTTAGGAGTCAGGGTGACTATAAGTAGTTCCCTCAGGGACTGATGCCCAACTTTAAATCATCTTGATCCTTGAGCTAGGATTAAGGTGATCCTGGATTGCTAATTTCTCTGACCAAGGTAAATCTTTGGAGAAAGACAGTATAATCCATGCTTCAGATACTATTATAAATTTTTAATCTAAGATCATTTTCTTTTTGCCTGAAGGGCATACTTTGGCATTTCTTGTCGTATGAATCTGCTGATGAAGAATGCTTTCCGTTTTTGCTTGATTAAAAGTAACTTCATTTCACCTTCACTCCTGAGGATACTTTTTTTCCTTTGGAATAGAATTCTAGGCCGTAATTTTCTTTCCTCATCTTAAAAATGTAATTTTATTGTCTCTTGGTTGCCATTTTTACATGGTAGTATCATCAATGCTCGAATTCCCAGGTACCTGGAACTCCAAAAGGCATCCACATTATCTCAGGAAGTCAATAAGTGGGTTAGATAGACTTCTATAGGTCTCCATTCAGTGTTTTTTCTTCCTCAACATCCACTCACTCATCAGTCCATTGCAGTATGGTTTCTTTCCCCAATGTTATTTGCTATTTTTTCTCATTAACAACAATATCTTTGTTACTGATTCAAAGGAATGCAGTAATATTATTTAAGCACTGCCCACAATCAATAATGGTTTTCTTTATGCTCCAACAAGTAAGCTCTTTTGGTTTTACTCATCTCTGTCTTAACATCCCTTCTTTTTTTTAAAAAAAAAAAATTATTTTATTGATTTTTTACAGAGAGGAAGGGAGAGGGATAGAGAGTTAGAAACATCAATGAGAGAGAAACATTGATCAGCTACTTCCTGCACACCCCTACTGAGGGTGTGCCCACAACCGAGTTACAGGCCTTTGACCGAAATCGAACCCGGGACTCTTCAGTCTGCAGGCTGACGGTCTATTCACTGAACCAAACCGTTTAGGACTTAACATCCTTTCTTCCTCAATTTTTCAAACTCTCCTTCCCTTTGCAGCCTATACTTTGGGGCAATATTGACAAATATTTTGGTTCCTCAATGCCACACAATTTTCTGGCTCTTTGTGCTAATGTGTCCTTGCTTAAAACAGATATTCCTCCTATCCTGGTAACTTTTTAGTCAAATTAAGTTATAGTCACCTTGGTTCTCAATTTAAATGCCATTTTCTCTGGAAAATATTTCCTTTACCCCCAGCACTATGTAAGAAGCTCCCACATTTTGCTATCAACCACATGGTAGTAGCAGTTTTATTTTACCATTAATTATATTATTTCTTATTAGGGTAAAAAACTCATCTAAAAGGATAACTTGTTCGCTATCGAGTCTCCAAGGTCCAGCGCATTGCCTCTACTAAGCGCTCCGTAAATATCTGAGTGTATAAATCTGTCCTAGTCCCTCCTTCTCTACATGTGCCATGCCAGTCCCCCTACTCAGCTTTCATTACTGAATTTCTACAATAGCCTTCACACACATGTCTAGCTCTCTCCTGTCCCTCCTACATCTTAACCTACACACTGCTTTCAGATTAATGCACTCTATTTGGCCTTTAAATATTATTAAATATTGTTACTTTAATTCCATTTTCCACCAAACATGTATTCCTATGCAACCTCATTTAATAACCATCTATACATTTAGTAATGTACCACCAAATACATACATGTATGCATGTTTACATATATATTCAAGTGCAATATTTTATAGTTACACTAGAGGCCCAGTGCATGAAATCGTGTGGGGAGGGTCCCTAGGCCTAGCCTCCTGCCATCAGGGCCATCTTCTTCCCGTTCACCAGTCCCCAGACCGAACGGCGCTGAGCTGTCAGGCCGTTGGGATCGCCAGCTCATCCCAGGCTCCTCGGGGGCTCAGGCCTGAGGAAAAGTGGGCTCTGGCGACCTCACCTCCATGAGCATGCACTGGGCTGGCCGCTGATGGAACGTGCTGCCCGCTCGGGGCCGCACACATGGGCACCACTGCCGCCATTGCTGCCGTGGTAGCTTGAGGCGCTGACAGAAGCTGTGGGGGCACCCACAACCTACCTGCCCTGGCGTGAGCAGCCTCCTGTGGGAAGTGTGTTCCATCAGCGGCTGGCCTACGCACACGCATGGAGGTGAAGTTGCTGGCACCTGCTTTCCCACAGGCCTGAGCCCCCAAGCAGCCAGGGATGAGCTGGTGATCCCAACAGCCTGACAGCCAGCCCAGTCCTCCTGCCACCCACCCGATTCCCCCGTTCATCATCACTGATCCATTGAAGCCTACGGGCCGAGGGCAGGGACCAAGAGGTCAGCCATTCAGCCCGCTCACCAGTCCCCAGTCCATCCCCGCGACCACTCGCAGGCGGGCAGTGGGGAGGCATGGGGAGGAACCCAGAGGTGGTAAATGCCACCTCATGGTGAATGGTCGAGTGGTTGTTCCAGTCATGACACTTACGGCATCTGGCCTTTTATTATAGGGTATATATTATATACAAAGACTCAAAGACCCAAAGACAAGTTACTTAGAAATATGGATGATTATAAGTAAACTAGAGGCCAGTGCACAAATTCATGCACGGGCAGGGTCTCCAGTGGCTGCTGGCTGCTGGACGGGACCTTCCTTCATTCCGCGCTGCCCCCTGGTGGTCAGCGCACGTCATAGCGAGTGATCGAACTCCCTAGGGGACACTTTGCATATTAGGCTTTTATATATATAGATGTGAGCAAAATGTTATATTGTAAGATAAATGTGCCTTTGCTATATTTGCAACATTTGTTACATAAGCAAATCTGTAATTATAATGCCCACAACATAATTCATTATCTTTCATATTTCTAAATGCTTACCTGTTATTCTCAGTGCTATGAGTTTCAATGTCCTTATTATTAAAACATGGGTAATGATACTGTTATAATTATGAAATATTTTAGTCCCTTCCCTCTCAATTAAAATATTGCACAGATAGATCTTAGTCCCTCTGTCATGTACATAATTAACTGAACCACACCACCAAACTTTACCTGTTTTTTATAAATTGCAACGTTGTTAAAATTTGTTTGTTAAAAGCCCTATCCCGCATTGTGAGCGTATTTGAAAATAGGGTCTTTAAAGAAATAATTAGGGTTAAATGAGGTCATATGGGTGGGAACCTAATCCAATAGGCCTGGAGTTCTTGTAAGAAGAGGAAGAGACACAGGGTTGCACGTGCACAGAGGAAAATCCTTGTGAGAACACAGCGAGAAGCCACAGCTGTCTGCAAGCCAAGGAGAGAGACGTCAGGAGAAACCAACCCTGCTGGTACCTTGATCTTGGACTTGCAGACCCCGGAACTGTGAGGAAATAAATTCCTGTTGTTTATTTTCTGTGTTATTTTGTTATGGCAGTCCTAGCAGACTAATACAATCACTCTCCATGTCACCAAATCAAACGATCTCAAATCATTCTGGACAGGTCCTTCCTTAATGCTCAATTCCAGATTTATCAAAGATTTTCATCAATACCACCCTAATTATGGCTTCACTCTGCATTTTTGTCTTTCTCCTCACTTTATCTACCTAGGTCCAAGTTTCTTCATCTTCCTGAACTGTAGGTATCTCTTAACTGTCCTCTTTAGCCTCCAGTCTTTGTCTCCTTTATTCTGCCCTCAACTTACTACCTAAATCATCTTTCTAGGAGGCAAAGATGATGGAGTTACTTTCCTCTCATAAGCCTCTAATCTCCATGAGCAACAGGACAAAGAACAAATGCTTTAAGTTGTCATATGTGGTCCTTAGGAATTGGGCCCAACTGACTGTGCAACCTTTTCTCCATCACTGTTTTACCAGGTTCCATCCGCATGAAAAAAAGCCATAGCCTACCCCAGCTTTTCTATCTTGGAATATAATGGTGGCTTAAGTCAGACATCGTTTCTCAAATGTCTCCCCTCTCAAACAATTTACTTCTCAACTCGACAAACCTTTCATGCTGATACCCATATGATAAGTCACTCATCCCTTAGGCAACAAACAAGAAGAGAATGAAGGAGTATGAGTCAGTTTATTGTTGTTACCAGTAACATCTCAGGATATTCGGCTGTGAATATTTTCATGTGTTTTTTGTTTGTTTGTTTTTTTGCTTTTGGTGCTGCTTGTTATTATTAAATTTTCATTTTTTACTATACATTTCATTTCCTTTTTGGTTAAATTTTCTTTTACATTTCATGCTTTTTCTGTTTTTAAAGTGTTTATTAATAGATTAGACATATACTGTATACAAGAAACAGGGAGTCATTTGGGGTCTGGAACAGAAGGAATTGAGTTCAAGAACAGAGGTTCCACTGTATTTCCCTCTGGAATCAGTAAAGCCTTTCTAACATACCTGGCCACAATAAGCTGTTTCTTTCCCTGTGTTGTAACCACTGTAACAACACAAAACTTTGTTATCCTATATGATAAAGAGCTAATATGCCTTTCCAGATGACCTTCTGGAATGACCAGTGGGCTAGGCCGTGGAGCCACAGGGCCATGAGGCCGCCAGGGCCACGAGGCAGCCAGGGTTGTGAGGGCTGAAGTAGCTGGGGCTGCGAGGGCCGAGCCCCTTGCATGAATTTTGTGCATCGAGCCTCTAGTACATTAATAAAATGCAGTGAGGATGTTTACATGACTATCTCACTAAATTAAACTATGAATCTTTTGAGAACAGGAACAGCATAGTATTCACATTTATGTACTTAGCATTGGGCGTGACCATAGTATTTAACAAACAAATGTTTCACAAATGAATTGCTAAAATAATAAATTAATAATATTGAAGCATAACTCAATCAAAAGTCTTTTATAAAATTCGAATCGTATAGGATGAAGTCTGGACTTCTCATTTAAGTATTCAAGATACTTTCTCTGGAAAAAAAAATACAATATTTTTCTATCTTCATGCTTCTGGTTACAGTGTTCCCAGATTTATTCCCAATTCAAATATTATCACCTCCCTCAAGCCAGAAATAACTTATTTTAATTTTGCGTTCTTAATAGAATGGCTTTCCATTAATATAGTAGTGTATTAATATATACTATCATCTCTTTTAGAGTTTAAGATTTTTAAAGTTAAAATCCGTATCTGCCTCATCTTCAAATACTTAATGCCTAGTCCTATTCATATAGCACACTCAATAAAAATATCTTGACATCACTTTATGAGTATTTGTTGAATATATCAGCTGAACAAGCATTCTGGTCATTAGTCTTCTCATTCAAAATGTTTTGTGCATACACCTGTACTATATGCTTATTTAATTATTTATAAACAAAAATATGTACTGATATATTAATATATTATGTGAATTATAATACATTCAGAAAAACTTAAAACTTCAAAATATTAAAAAATATATAAATGGAAGGTCTTGGATTTTTTCCTGACTCTCATGATATGCTCATGCACTTTCTGTGGGGTAAACACTTTTTTGGAGACCATCACCATAGACATTATTCCCATTGTTATAACACAAGAATTATTAATAACCTGCATTAGTACTGCTTTAGTAATCTAGTGTTGTTGATAATGAGCATTCAGCATAGTTTATTCTTATGTACTGGAAGTTTAACCCATTGTAGGTAGGAAATGAATCTGGCCAGCTGCCAAATTGTTCATTGACTACCACTACATGTCAAAAATTGTGACATCCTTGTGTCCATAATCTCATTTAATTTTAAGAATAATCCTGTGAAGTATGTTATAATTATGTTCATCTTAACAGATAAGAAAACAGATTTTTCAGAAGATTAAAATGTTCATGAAAATCACAGTCTAGAAAGCACAGTGTAGATACAGCATTTGAATCTACATTTGTCTCACCCTAAAGCCTAAAGCAACATTTTTTGAAGTTTTTTTTATTATTTAAAAAGCCATGCTAACATGATCAAGCATTCCCTTTTCTCTTTAAACTCATAGGCTGAACCTCTCTCAGAATCGTCCTCACCCTGGTCCTCTGGCTGTGCTGTAGCAATCTGCCTGGGCATGGAGATCAGATGGAGAAAGGAGAGGAGCGCTGGCTCAGATATTGAGAGTATCCTAATATTTTTTTGTTATTGTCATTAATCCTCACCCAATGACATTTTTCCCATTGTTTTTAGAGAGAGTGGAAGGGAGGGAGAGAGAGAAACATTGATGTGAGAGAGGACCATCAATTGGTTGCCTCCTGCAGGTGTCTCGATCAGGACAGGATCAAACCTGCAACTCAGGTAAGTGCCCTTGAAGAGGTATCAAACCTGCAACCCTTCAGTGTATGGGCCAATGCTCTAACCACTGAGAACACTGGCCAGGGCTCCTGATACTTTTTTTAGGTACGTAAGTTTATGTCAACTCATTTTCGCATCATGTGCCCATTGTCTTATAGCATGTACAGATACAACACTTTTCTCTGCACAATTAATTTCTGAGTTGAAACTTAAAGCAGAAAATAAATAGACAACCTTACCTTCTTGAAAATTACATTGCTGTAACTTTTCTTATCAATCTCTATTGAGCTTTGAGCATCAGTTAAAATGGATGTTGCTATTTTTGCCTATCTAATCTAATAAAAAATAGTCTTCTCCTTTTTGGCTTTCACTTCTCTAGGCTACTTACTCTAGATATCATGGTAGAACACCATACCACGCTCACTAAAATCTCAGATAAGATCTTAAGGAACTTTATTATAGAACACAGTATTTCAGAAAATGTAATATTAAGTCAAAAATCTCTTTAATTATTCTTAAACACCTACATTGAGCACAATTTTAGGAAAGCAGTATTAAATTTTTATGCCAATCTCTAGATCAAGAATGAAATTTAAACGTCTGAAAAGAATTTCTCAAAATTAAGTTCTTAAAAATATCCTAAGGTAAGAACAAGCAAGAAATATTACCTCATATCAGCAGAATTCTAGCAAAAAGAATACGATGGATGTCCTCAGATAGGCTTATGATACTACAATGATTTTTCAGTGAACAAACATACCAATAGTGGTAGAATTAGATTTTAAAAAAAGTTAGTTTATATATTTTGATGTATTTGCTTCTGATATTTTATTGCAAAAGTAGGGAGAAATTGGTAACTGAGGAAGACCACTTACAGGGTGGGAATCAGCATAAGGTCTCAAATTCTCTGGCAGGGCAGCACAAACACCTGTGCCACTCAGTTTTTCACTGAAGTAAATTTGGTATTCTCATCAGGGGATGGATTTTCTTACACAGCTTAGCCTGCTGCTTTGAACATATTTTAGACAGGACATCCAATTACAAACTGCAAATCTTTCTTTGCAATTTTGTATTAAGGTTTGCATGGGTACTACAAGGAATCTCTTCCAACTTGGCAGACAGGCCTATAGAAAGGTGCTACTGAAATACAGTAATAATCCAGAAGGCTACCGACAGTAAAATGACCTGGCGTCACCTTTTACTGCTGGGTTGTGCTACTGTATAGCACAGCACACAGCTGGGTCCTTAAAAGACAGCTAATCTGAATGGCTACTCCAATTTTGACTCCTCTCTTCCCCTTACTCTCCTCCTGTCAGTAAACTATGGCCTGCAAAAGAAATCCAGCCTAATTTGATTTTATATGGCTCTAAGCTAAGAAAGCTTTTTACATTTTTAAAGGACTGAGACAATAACAAAAATATGCCACAGAGGTTGACATGGCCCATGAAACCTGAAATATTTACTATCTGGTCATTTGCAGAAAAAGTCTACTAACTCATACCCTAGAAAATGGAATAGAATTATCCTACTATTTCTGTCTTCTGCCTTTTCCTTTCATGCTCTCTCTTCTCTGTGTTTAAGAGGACTTACTGTTTAAGAGTCTCTAAGACTTATCTTCATTTCTCTGTCACTTTATTGACTGCTACTCAGTTCTTATTATCTTTCCTATGTCATTTGCCTTCCCCCTCTTTTCCCTATGTGTCTTCTGAAACTCTTAACTTCAGTATAGAAGAGCTTGGCATTTAATAACCAATATGGAAAAAGTATTTTTTTGCTAGGTGACTAATTACAAAGTGTCATATATGTAAGCATTAAATTTTCATCTTAATTTGTACTGCTTCTTCAGGTATAAAACAAACAAACAAAAGAAAGTTTAACAATTTCTAAACCCTTCATACCCTTCTTCTTTATTTAGCCACCTTCCCTCATTCCTTTTTCTTAATTTAATTCTTTTTGTCTTTGGCTTTCATAATTCTAATTAACTCTAGTCTGCTAACTTATTGCTGATTATCTCACTTTCAGGTAACTGAAGCAATCCACAATTTGTTGTTCTGCTTGAGATTTTTTGTTTGTCTGAAATGTCAAATGTAGTCTTATAGATGTCTTAGAGTTTTCCAAACTATGTTTCACTTTTTAAAGATGAATTGAAGCTCACAAAAGTGAGCTGGACATTTTCCAACATGCATTTTCTGTTCTTTTCATATAGTAAGCTTGGTAACTGCCAATGATCAACATAAAAAAGAGCTACCACAACAGTTTCCACTTCTCACCTCATTATCTCCATGAAAATGATGAAACACACTTAACCTTTTTCTCATCTTATGACACTAGATCCTCTGCAACACAATATAATTTACAGACCTAAGGATGGCTATAACAAGGTCTTCAATTTCCCTCCGCTATATCACCAAGTTATCCTCACACTGTAAATATTTCCTTTTCAATTCTTCAGTGGTTTCTACGACTTTTTTTACACTCAAAAACTATGTGTGCTTTCTCAGACCTTTCCACTATCACAATCCTATATAAGTGACAGGGCAATGTAGAACTATAAGCATTGTGAAAAAAAGTTTGTTGTGCAATCCACTTAATATGCAAAGACAAAGAGGCATGCTTTCATTACTGATGAAATTAGAATATATTCTAGTTAGGTGAGAACAAGAACTTCAAACTTAGATGACAACAACATTCCCTATATAATGAGTCTGTTCACACACACCAAATTTAAATGTCTTAGGTTTTTTTCCTGGTATTGTTATAAAGTAAATCAAACCTTAAGGATGCAGTCAAATTAAAAGGATTAGTGCTTATTAATAATCTGTCAGTGACATTTCATTAAAAGTTTACTAAATCCCTCTCTGCAAAACCAATAGATAAAAGCAGGCAGTGCATAAAAGTGTCCGTCTACTGCATTAAAATATGATGGAAATAATATTTCTTAACATTGCCAAAAAACCATCTATTTCTGAAGATCATACCAGTTTCCATTGCATAGGCCAGCAAGGGTCATTAAACACCAATGGGTCTCTGAGTCCTTCTTCAGAGTCAATGACATTGTAGACTTCACTCAGGATCTCATTTTCCTCCACACAAGGTCTGCAGGGCACAGAAGGCAAATGAACTATGAAAAACATAATCACTGCTTTTACTGTTGCTTTTTTTGTCATAAAAATTCCATTTATTTAAATTCCATTAAAAAGCACATTTGGCTGCCAAGAGCATAAATATATGCTTTTATTATACTTAGCATTTTTCATTTAAAAAAATTCTGACATTTGTTTAGATAAAAATGTTAAAATATTTTCAAACTACCTGTGTTAGCTAAGCACTTTCTATGTGTTTGTTGCATACAATAAATGCTGGAAAAGAAGTGATTTGGAATGCAATTCCAAAGCTCTGTGTATATTTCCCATTAGAAATTTTCAGCTTACATTGATCATTATCCTTACTATGTCATGTGTTGCTATGACTTTTCCCAATATACATCTCCTAGAAAAATAATTTAAATTACTTGAGCTGTAGTGATAACATTTTTCTAAATCTCATTTTTCTAATTGCTCTGATATATTTAATAAATCATTAACTGAGCAGGTGACAGTGCTAGAAATTCAGAAAGACTCTTTAACACAATATTCTCCTAAAGACAAAACTGTAATTCAGTCATTCACATCTGCCTGAGCACTTTGGAAGATTACTAAAACCAAAGATTAAGGGGAAAAAAATCAAGCAATGTCATTGATAATATCCCTTACTTAGGAAAAAATCTAAATTTAGTAAAATTACAGATGAAATTAAACTATAAAATATTAGACATTCTTACACACATATATATAAATATATATATATGATTAAATTAATATTAAAAATGCATTAAGAATAGGAATTATATCTAATTTCAATATAATCCAAAATCTGTGCACATAGGGTGTTTGAGAATTATTTGCCAATGGAATAGCCAAATAGCAACATTCACATATGAAAATATATCAAGAAACATTCTCTAAGGTATCATTTGCAAAAATGAAAAGCTGAAAACAACTTAAACATCCATATAATTTTTTTTTAAAACATCATGTTATATCCACACAAGGAAATACTATTAGCAGTAAAAACAATAAACTTGATCTACAAGTATCAATTGGATCCACTTGGATCAATCTCATAAACTAAAAGAAGAGGGAAGAAGGTTATGTACATTATATTATCATTTATATAAAGTTTCAAATCATCCCAAAACAAGTTTATAAATTATTTTTAAATTATATATATATGTAGCATGGGACTATTTATATATTCCCTGTACAGAAGGCAAGGAAGAGATAGTTTTAGGTAGTGGTACTTAGAGGAATTCAACTCTAGTGACATATGCTTTTTAAAAACCTGGAGCAATTATAACAAAATTTATTAAGGTTAACCAATGCTAAAGTTAACAAATACAGATGGCATGTATATGTTATACATTATAGTGGTGTGTGTGTGTGTGTGTGTGTGTGTGTGTGTGTGTGTATTTGAGCATGTTATGATAAAACACACATACACAAACAAAACTAGTGTGGCCCAGTTGTTATATCAGTGAAGCAAAGATGGCTTAAGTACATTGATTCACTGTTGTTTACTTCTTCAGAGCAGGTGAGACCTATTAGTTCCAAACCCCACTGACATCAAAAACCCCTACATTTTTACGCATCCCGTTGTTTTAAATATAGTCTGAATAAGCACAGTTTTAGCCTCTTAGAGCCTTCCTGCTTTGCATACCCCACAAAATGGCACCTCGTATCTATTAGCTACAGATAAACTTCGTGGCTATAAAAGACCCCAAGCTGCTTCTGCTTTTCAGAGCTCTCTGACCCAGGGACTCCATTGTGCTGCTGAGCAACATCACCTACATTCATAACACTTTTCTCTTATCCTCCTCTTTCTCATGACTTCCCCCTGTTCTCCTACCCTCTGGGTAGAGGTCCCCTGTACATTGCCTCTGGAAGGTCTCCTGCTGTGAGGGACTTCCCCCAGTGGAAACCAGCCAAAGCACCAACCAATAAAACTCATTGTATACTACTATCTGCTTCCTTGATTAGCCAAACCACTGGAACTCACTACACCAGTGAAAAGGATTTGAAAAGTTATCAAAACAGAGGTTTGGAGACCTGAAGTCTAGATTCTGTTCACCACTTTGCTTCTTTCAGTGATTGGAAGGGTTCAAATGACGTCAATCTAGCTAAACATCGCCAGTCTTTTGTCAAGAGGAGATCATTATTTCTCCAGGAAAGGCTGTTAGCTGTGAATTTTCAGAATATCAGAAACATTTGGATAACCATGTAGAGGGCTGGCTTGCACTGTGAAGTCCTCCTCACTATTCCACTGAAATGACCACAATTCCTGTCAAGCATCAAAGGGACAGCATTTACAACTTAATCCATAAAAAATTGCAGTAGGAGAGGAGAAAAGGAAATTTTATTAGATGTGATAATTTAATTTAAAAATACTAAAGCAATGACAATAAAAATAGAAAAAGCATAAATCAATAAAGTTATATACATAATAAATAGTCATTAATTGTAAAAATTAGGAATTAAAAGTACTTATGCATAGAAAAATATATCATGATCTCATTGTTTATTTCATTCCTATGTTCATATTAACAAGGACATTTAAGGAAGAATATATAAGAAAATGTAAATATAGGACAAGGATCAAGAAAATTTCCTTATGACCCTCTGTACCATAAATGCATGCTCAATATTTGTTAAAAAAATAAAGACAAAAATTATTAAAATCTCCAAAATTTCCAGTTTTTAAAAAGCTATTTGTCTAATATAATTTCAGCAAGCTATATTTTCCCCAATGTCACAAATTTTTACCTCTTGTCTATCTTAATTCTCAAAGTTCTACTATATATCATTGGAATTCAGAAGTGTAGGAAGCCTATATATTGAGACAGCATTTATGTGTCAATGTAAATACTTAGATCTTCATTATTATATCCCATTCAGTTACTTTCTCAAGACTAACATTGAGAGAATATCTAAATATTTTGTAAATCTAAACTGCTTAACCTTTTAAAAATATTTTCTCTATACGTATATTTTAGTGTGTTTGTGAAGTTGCAGCATTTTTATATTCTTCTCCATAACTGATTCCTGAACAGACTGACCTGCATTAAGTCTCTATGAGTGACATAAGATGCAGTGAGCAACAGGTGCCTTCCCCATCTTGCGTGTCCCTGAAGAGTGCCTGCTGTATTCAGAAATGATTTAAGTGACCCAGGATTAAGGCATCCCATTGCAATGATTACAGCTCTTATAACTGAAGAAAATTGTGTAAAAGCTACATCATCTCTGTTGGATTTAAATTCATAGACTGCATAACTGAGATTCAGAGCCCTTAATAGGATGTCATATAGGAAAATGCCAAACTGACTTCTAGTGATCATCCCTTTTCAATTTTTGAAAATAGTAATGTTAACAACCGCATCATTATCTATTATCTTTCTTCTAGATGTTCCATAGGAAAGCTATACTTTGTAAAGTATATTCCTCACAATCCTAATAGCTTTCTTTAGTCATACATGTGCATACATGCGCACACACACATACATATACAACTATTTAACAACTACAGATACAAAAACATTAAAAATAACTTAGTACATGTACTGTTTTTATTTCCCAAAAAGTTTTGGGTTTTTTTTTACTTTATTTTTTTAGAAAAGTAAATGTGACAGATTTAAAGAATATTGGCCAGGGACTATCTTTGAGACAGCCATGGGGAATAAATAGTCTGATACAGGGAATGATGCTTCAGCCATGATGCAGATAGAGGTTGGGAGCCTCTCTAAGAACAAGCTGATAGGGGCCTGCGGACTAATTCAGTTTCTGCATTTTTCAAGCATATCATAGCTGCTTGGTTAGAAGCTACCTCCCTGACTCACCTAAACTCTGTATTTCCAGTTTCCTTTCTATGCCAATCTTACAGCATGAATTAGCATATTTGAAGAGACACTAACTTATTAACTATCCACCTTACTGTATACAGATTTTCATACAAGCACCAGCTCTAAGATATCAAAACTTTTAAAAATCTAAACAATATATATATATATATATTCTTCTAATGTATCTAATGAACAAAATAAACTGATGAATAAAATAGGTCCAGAGGAATGGATGCAACAGACTGACAAGACAAATCTCAGAGGGCGCTGGGTGGTGGTGGGGATTCAAAGAAATTAACCAAAGAATTTATATACATATATGCATAGCGCATGGACATAGACAATAGAGTGGTGAAGCCTGGGGTGGGGTGGGGGCTGGATGGAAGGGGCAAAGTGGGGTGGGGGGGAACATCTGTAATACTGTCATCTGTAATACTGTCAACAATAAAGAATGAAATAAATAGTAACTGACCATACAACTTGAGAGAAGGAAAATAACATTTCCTAGGGCAGTACTGCTTCTCTGCTAAGTGACTTGGACATTGACTTATCACAAGAAAACAAAGGTATATATTTTCAGAGATCATCCTAGAAAGTGCACTTTTAATGCAAGATTAGTCAATAAATACAAAATGTACTTATTCTAAAACTTAAGTTTCAAAATAAAAATTTTCTAGAAAAGACTCCTAGAACACACCAGATATTGGCTTAACTCCACACAACCACAGAATTGCCTTTATTTAATTATCAACCCTTGAAGCATCTGACAGTCCAAATTCAGTGCTTAGTAAGCATTACTTCAAACAGCTTGGAAATGTACATTGCACTAAAATTACAATGCACACCATGACTAATTCTGTCATCTGACTTCTGAAATGGAGCATTCTTATCTCTATAATGAGCTGTGGGATGTTCCATCCAGTTTACCTGTGGCAAAGAGTAGTAAACACAACAACCAAATGTTGGCCAAAATAATATTCTTCTTATATGAGAGGCTTTAAGCAAGAAGAAGCCACCATACATAACTCACTCACACTTGCACTTTGAAGCAAAATAGCTTGTGTTAAACATTGTTCAACCTAAATTAAAATTTACTTTAGGGCAATATTTCCTCAAAATTTTCTCACAATCTTGAGATCTGACTGATGTATCTGTTGAAATCTGTAGAGAAGGAAATACACCATCCATTGCCCACTGCAGGCCCACAGAGTCTCAGTCCTTTGAACTTTGTTGCAGGACACACGTGTCCTTCAGTGACTAGCTTGTTTTGTCAGATACTGTTATTAAAATACATTGAAGGTCTAACAATACATACAAACTAGTAAAATAAAAAGTACTTAGTAATTAAATAATTGTGAGATATTGCTGCATTTGTTTACACATATGGAGGTAGGGTGGAGTAAGATCACTTAGCTTTGCTAAAATCTACAGAAATGATTTTACTGATTAGTTTTATTACACATTTCTTTAAAAAATTTTTCACTACTAAAAAGCTATGAAAATGTTAGACAACTTACCTAGTTTACTTTTGGTAGTCATACATAGAGAAAATGCAAGATCCACCGAATAAAAAGCTTGTACAAAAACTTTAGAGAAAAAAACAACAGGAAACCTATTTTCAAATGCAATAATTTCTTTTTGAATGTTTTTACATATCAATGAGAATCACTTCTTTTTAACTACTAGACTTTAGCAAAAACATTGTACAATGTCCTTAAAAAGGACTTTCAGCTAAAAAAAAAAAAAGATTGGTTTAATAGGTCTCAGTAAGACCTATTAAAAAATATTAGGAGACTATAGAGTATATATCATTGCAATTTAGCATTAGTTCCACATGTGAAGCCTAGTAAATAATATAGCACAGCCAGAATTTCTGTCAGTTAGACTGAACTTTATTAACAAAATCAGATTTTACCAATCCTTCTAATTCTCAAGCAGCTAATGAATTTGAAAATGCAGTATGTCCAAAAATATATATATATATATTTCAGAATATAAGGATTTCTTTGCATTAAAATCCATTAAATGGCTCACCTGACTGTAGTGCTTCCATTGTGAATAACTGGAACCAGATTTCATATAATATACATATTAAGAACTAGAGGCCCGGTGCACGAATTTGTGCACAGGTGGGGTCCCTCGGCCTGGCCGGCAACTGGGGATGATTGGAGCTGCGGGAGGTAGGCCCAGTGGAGGGGGGCCATAGGAGGTTGGCTGATGGGGTGAGGGAGGGGAGGAGGGACCGCAAGATGCTGGCCAGCCAGGGGGAGGGGGTACCCACAGAAGGTTGGCCGGCCGGCCTGATTGGGGCTATCAGGACCAGCTGGCCGGGGTGGAGGGGCCGCGGGAGCACACTGACCACCAGGGGGCAGCTCCTATGTTGAGAGTCTGCCCCCTGGTGGTCAGTGTGCATCATAGTGACTAGTCGATCAGTCGTTTGGTCACTTAGGCTTTTATATATATAGACTAGAGGCCCAGTGCACAAAATTTGGGCACTTGGGGGGGGGTTCCTTCAGCCTGGATTGTGAGAGGGTGCAGGCCAGGCCGAGGGACCCCACCAGTACACGATTGGGACCGGGGAGGGACACAGGAGGTTGGCCAGTCGAGGAGGGATCATGGGAGAGCTCCAGGGAGTGTCTGGCCCGTCTCACTCTGTCCTGATAAGCCGGACTCCAGCAGCAAGCTTACCTACTGGTTGAAACGTCTTTCTCCTGGTGGTCAGTGTATGTCATAGTGAGCGGTTGAGCAGCCTTAGCATATCATTAGTATATTATGCTTTAATTGATTGAACGGCCAACTGACGACCAGACACTTAGCATATTAGGCTGTTATTATTTAGAACTACAAGTCACTAGGTTAACCAATTTCTCTAATGTTCTACAACACTTTTACTTGCTATGAAATTTATATGTATTATTAAACAGATACATATATTGTATTTACATATATGATTCTATCTTAGTATAGAATCATAGTTGAAAAATACCATATGTGTGTGTGTGAGTGTGTGTGTGTGTGCGTGTGTGTATACATATATATATAAAAAAGGCTAATATGCTAAGTGTCCAACAGTCTGACTGTTTGCTATGATGTGCACTGACCACCAGAGGGCAGATGCTCAACACAGGAGCTGCCATAAACCTGAACCTGGCACCCACAAAGCAACACTTGGCTTCCCCCAAATGGGATACAAGCCCCGCCACCACCCCGGAGCAACACTGCACCAAATCGCAGCTGACCCTTCTTAAGATCCCATGATGCGAAATGTAGTTCACAGCCCAGCCTGGAAAAGGTCACTGTGGGCCTTGGGTAATGATGTCATATAGCAACGCCCGGCTTCCTCTCCCTAGGGACAGCTAGCCTTCTTGGAGTTTCTTCAGCCCAGAGACACAACTTGCTTTATAGCTGGGTGCAAACATTTCACACTTTAACCAAATGTCTGTGAAGCATTTTCCTGTGCTTCATCTCATTTGATCCTCACAGAAGTCCTGGAGTAGGTAGATGGGAATGGCATCCTATTTTCTTTTCATTAGCCAGAAAATGGAGATTTAGAAACTTGACCCAACTGAAAAAAAGAATGGTATACCCTGAAAATGACTTCAGATTTCCTCACTGCACAGAATATGGTCAAACACTGCTGCAGCTAAATATTTTACCTTTTGTTCTCCCTGCGTGATCTACAATAATAATCTGCTTCATGTTGATATTTACTGCTGTGTCGCTGACAATTACCTGAAAGAGAAGCTGGGGTGCTTCACTGGGATGGAAAAAGTTTAGCTACATATGGAAGCAGGTCTAATTAAGCAAGTTTATTCTATATCTATAAAAGGCTATCTAGACTCGCATATGCACGATACATATAAAGCTCTAGCTGGTGTCAATTGCATGCGTGTGTTTCGATCAGTCATTGTCGATTATGAATCTGGTTGACACTTCTATAATAAAGAGCAAAAAGCGATATTAAAATATTTCTTCTAATTAATTTCTTTTCAATGTGCATGAATCTGTGCACCTGGCCTCTAGCAAAAATACAAAAAAAACAATTAAAAGTGCTTTAGAACACCAAAGTGGTCAACCCAGTGGCTAAGACTATCAAAATACTCAGTATTTTTTGTGAATATACTATACATGCAATATATATATATATATATACACACACACACACACACATATATATATATATGCCAAAATTCTCTTTACATGTGCATTATACATACACACATATTCAAATAGACTGGGCTATATTTCAAAATAAAGTTATTTAGTTTTGTAGCTGATTTGTCCTTCCTTCCCTGATATTTAATTATATTCTATGAATTTTCTTTGGAAAGTTAATCCAGAGGGATATTTTGGATAATGCTCTTAACACATATTTGGGGGCATCATGGCAGTAGGAAAGCAGAGGAGAAAAGGAGGGTTTTATGCTATCCTCAATATGTCTTGAGCATCAATCTGCATTACTTAAAATCTTCCTTCAAATATTTAATTTTATAGGATACATAACTAGACTTTAAATTACCAGATCAATGGGCATGACCACTTTTACAGTTTTTGATGCATAAATCTAATTTTACAACACACAATTTATTTCAAGATCTAATCCCCCTGGCAAAGTATAAAAGCATCTATCTTACTGCCCTCTCACCAAAGTGAGTACTGCATTTGATTTTTAATTACACTATGAAAATACAGTCATTGACAAATCATAAAAAAAATAAATATTTAAAAATTATTAATGGGTTTAGAGCTCCCAAATATCTTTTTTTACGTGTTTTTTTTTTTTTTGAGGGTGAACTTTATTTTTTTATTTATTTTTTAAAATATATCTTTATTGATTTCAAAGAGGAAGGGGGAGGGGGAGAGAGATAGAAACATCAATCATGAGAGAGAATCACTGATCAGCTGCCTCCTGCACACTCCCTACTGGAGATGGAGCCTGCAACCCGGAGATGTGCCCTTAACCAGAATGGAACCCAGGACCCTTCAGTCCATAGGCCGAAGCTCTATCTCCTGAGCCAAACCAGCTAGGGCTAGAGCTCCCATATTTCCACCACCTAGAAATTATTACATTGAATATTTTATTGTATATTCAAGGTCTTCCTCTACATATACACGTTTTAAAGGTTTACTGGCCTTGTATTATGGGTGTTTTCCATTTAATATGTTATAAGCACTTTTTAGACTAATTACCCTTTACCTATATTATCAACTTCATGTGCTGAATGGGGTCCCACTGTTAGACTACATTACATTTAATCAATTTCATATTGTTAATTTTTCTTCAGGTTCAATATTATGTATCTAAGTATAGATTTTTAAAAGTTATTTATCTTGCTGGTGGCTTCTTTCGAGTTCTTAAGTCAGCAGACACACCAAGTCAGTGGTCATATCAGTGATGACGAACCTTTTGAGCTCAGCGTGTCAGCATTTTGAAAAACCCTAACTTAACTCTGGTGCCGTGTCATATATAGAAATTTTTTGATATTCGCAACCATAGTAAAACAAAGATGTATATTTTTGATATTTATCTTATATATTTAAATGCCATTTAACAAAGAAAAATCAACCAAAAAAATGAGTTCGCGTGTCACCTCTGACACGCATGTCATAGGTTCGCCATCACTGGGTTATACGATATTTTCAGCCATTGTTGTTTTAAAATTGTGTCTGCACAGTTTTCTTGCTCTTCTTTTTCTGGGACTCAATTTAAACATGCTAAATCTTAGTAGGTCCTCTAGGTCTTTTACTATTTTCTGAGTTTTCCATATTTCTATCTCTCTCTATTTCATCTTGGATAGTTTCTCATGACCTATCCTGCAATTCAGAATATATCAAACATAAGTAATTTGTTTGTAAACCCAGCCTTTGAGTCCTTAATGTTGACTTTGATTTTAATTGCTATAATTTCAGGTTGGCTCTTTTGCATAATTGTCAATTATTGTTATCAATTTTCAGATTTTACTGAAATTTTAAGCTTAGCCTTTACCTCCATTAACATAGAAAATGTAATTGTTTTCTATGTCTAATATCTGGGGTTCCAGAGCTCTGTGTCTGTTGTGTGATGTTCAATAGGGATTGAACTTCAATCTCTGCTTCATACTCTTGTCAAAATTCCTGCTTACCATACCCAGAGATTGACTGGGGCAAACTCTAATGCTTTCTCTATAATTGGTCTGATATTTCCTTATTATTTAATTAACTACATGATCTATTTAAGATGTTTTGCGCTTCCAGATTTTTTTGCATTGTGTTTTTATGGTGATATGGTCTGCATTATCAATCCCTCATTATAAGAAACAGAACCCCCCCACACACTAATTCCAATTTGTTTAAAATTAATTTTATTCCTAGCTGTGGTTGATGTAATTTTATTACTATAAATAATGCCATCATGATCATTACTTTAAATATATCTTGTGTTCTTCTGGTTATTTCCTTATTGCCTACAAATAAATTGTGTTCAAATAGTATGAACTTAAGGCCTTGACATATATCACCAACTTACCCTCCAGAAAGAATCCATGATTAGTCTTCCTTTCGTTTTTATCAGAAATTCCCCCTCCCAATCCCTTCCCATCCAACATACACAGACATTCACATATATAACTGTGCAATGCCTTTTCATTGTTGGCAAGTTGATAGGCATATAAATATACATTTAAATATAAATCTATATCTTCTTTTGAAGTGTTTCTTTATTTCACTTCTAGTGAGTCTAAGCATATGTTCATGTTTATTGAACATTTGCAGTTCTTCCTTTGTGAATTAATCAAATTTTCTTAATCATACAGTGGGTAGTAAATAGATAATTTCATTCCTACTTATACTACTAAAAATTAGTTGATACATATGTAACTACATAAAAAGATTAAATTAAAGTAAATGTAGTCAATAAAGGAAAAACAGCATGAAAATATGAGGCTTTAAATAAAGCAGAAGACCAGAATTAACTACTTAAAATAAGAATCAGCAAACTATGGCCTGGGGGCAAATTTGACTTGCACTCTGCTTTTATAAATAAAATTTTATTGGAACACAACCATACACATTCATTTATGCATTGTCAATGTCTGTTTCTACTAAAACACCAGAGCTGAGAAGTTGCCACAGATACTGTACTGCCAGCAATGCCTAAAATACATGGACCAAGTGTGATTGGTCTTAATTCCTCTTAAATGTGAGACACTGGGAACATTTGTATTATACTCCATCACAAGCCTCATCATTATTATTATCATTGATCTGTGTATTTTTTTAATATTGCTCTATAATTATATATGAGGGAGAAATAGGCAATATAACTATTAAAGAGAACAAAACTATTGCTTGCATCAAATATGAAAATAAGAGAAAACAAGAAAAATGTAGACTTGGTAAGATATTAGTCACTGAGTAGAATAATGATATAAATAAAAACTATACCTTTCCTCTTTAACCAGTCAAAAGATGAAAATGGAGAAAATCTCCTTTCAATGGTCATAAACAAATATGCTATCTAAGAAAAACTACTAAGGATATCTGTGGTTTCTTTACAACTAAAATTTCAAAATGAATAAAGTCATACACCAAGTTTTGAATTGTGAAATACTTAGTATCACCAATATAGCAATTCTGTCTAAGAACACTTAAAGACTGAAAACAATGTCAGAGTTTCTTAAAAAATATTTTTCAAAACAACAACCATTTACTACCTGGCAAATGAATTTAAATTGTGTCTAAACATATAAGCTTGTTTGAAAGCTAACAAAATTTGATGAAAAAAATGAATTATCAAAAGCTGTTGTCCTATAAAATATTAAAATATATAATCAGCCCACAATGATTAAAACTGGTGATAGTATCAACAAACCAATTAATAGACAAATAAAAAATCCTAGAAAAATACTCTAGAGCATATAAGAACCTAGCAAATGATTAAAGATGCAATAGAAACCGAGTATTAAACACTGATTATTGTGAGTTAGACAAAAACCAGGTTTAAAGAATCATCTTCTCACAACATAAATCAAAACAAAGTCCAGATGGACTGAAGAATTAAAAGTAAAAATTAAATAGCAGTAGCTAAAAATTGGGTCTCCCATCTAAAGTCTGAGAATGCGATAATTTAGAGAAACAGATTCTCTCTATACTGAGCTTTGCATATAACATGAGCTCAACAATTGTGTTCAATGAACAAATACATGTACTTATACATAATCATGTAAGCAGTCAATTAAATATAATAAAGTATAACCTGCATCTGCAAAATCTTTGTTAATCAAACATTGATCTCTGAAGCAAAACTGTAATTCCAAAACTATAAAGTATATTTCTGATCAAAATCTAACTTGTAACCAATATTATAAAAACATTTTTAAGATAAGGTATTTTATCTCATCTTGCATAGGAATTGCTAATCCGATCTAATAAAAGACAAAAAGGGTAATCAACCATACCTTCCCTACGCTTCCCATTGGCTAATCAGTACCATATGCAAATTAACCACCATCCAAGATGGCGGTTAATTTGCATACTGCAGGCAGGGCTGGCCAGCGCCAGATGCCAACCGGGCTGGGTGCAGCCCTGGGCGACTGGGCTTAGGCAGCGCAATCACGTCACCTAAGCCCTGCCCCAGCCGGGACCCCCGTGTGCTGCCTAAGCCCGGCTGCCAGTTGGGACCCCATTGCGATCCCAGAGAAAGCAAGTGCGGAGGGCGGCAGGCCCCAGGTGGGCCTGCTCCTGGAATCTCCATGGTGATCCCAGAGCAGACAAGTGCAGAGGGCGGCCTGCCCCTAGGTGGGCCTGCTCCTGGGATCGCCAAGCAGGAAAGTTCCCCAAAGGCAGCACCCAGTAGGGCCTGCCCCCGGTCTCTGAAGTGATCCGGTGATCTGTGAGCAGAAAAGCACAGCCTGCAGGCAGCACCCCACCCTGGCCACAGCTCAAGGGAGAGAAAAACACGCAGTGGAGGCCAGGAGCCTGAGAGGTCAACACAGAGGGGCGCCTGCTCCAAGCCTCCATGGTGTGGCTGGTGGCAGGCCCCCAGCAGACACACAACACACACACAAACACACACACACACACACACACACGACGCCTGCTCCGAGCCTCTGCTGCCAGACTGTGGCCATCAGTCGGACATCCACTGAGAGCTCTCAGACTGTGAGAAGGGCAGGCTGGGCTGGGGGAACCCCACCCACCAGTGCACGAATTTCGTGCACCAGGCCTCTAGTATAGATTATAAGAATACAAGGATAAAGGAAGTGTCCTTGTGGGCCAACGGTATTCCAATTTTTCTCAGATACATCTGTATCAATGGGAACCAGCAGAATTTCTACCTTATCTGTGAGTTGATATACCCTTCAAGGTTACCATTACTGGATAAACTGTTATTATACTTCCAGAGTGTCTTTTTTAAGTATATTT
>NW_006383008.1:1026468-1056913 GCF_000327345.1 Myotis davidii
ATTTATGCCAGGCATCCATGGCTCAGTGGTTGAACATCAACCCATGAACCAAGAGGTCACTGGTTTAATTCCAATGACACTTTCCAGGTCAGGGCACTTGCCCGGTTGCAGGCCCAACCCCAGTAGGGGGCATGCAAGAGGCAGCTCATCAATGATTCTCTCATCACTGATGTTTCTATCTCTCTCTTCTTCCTTCCTCTCTGAAATCAATTACAAAAATATTTTTTAAAAAATTATACTATTTCTATAAAATTGCTAGAAAAAATAAACGACTGTTACAGTATTTTTCACCATCAGTAATAAATGGTGATCAGCAATCATTAATATCTAATTTCTAATCAACAATCAAATTTTAAATAAGTTAAATATTATCTCAGCTAGAATGTATTTTAAAGTTTCATTGAAATTATGAGCTTTATTATTTAACATATTTCCATTGAAGAATTTTGTGTAATATGTTTAGAATAATGCACACAATATGTTTATCTTCTTATGAACTCATAAGTTATTCCCCTCCCCCAGTTCCTTTTCAGTTGGACACTCTTTTCTGAACTTACTCCAATTTTCTGATATATCTTCAATATTGAACTATCCAGAAGTTTATGTGATTTACATGCTGGGTGCAGCCACTCAGTGGCAGAGTTTACACAAAGGCAATCAGATCCACAAAATGTCAGGTGGGGAAGATAGTTTGGACAAGGGTCCTGCCGTATGCCCTATTGCCCTATTCTCGTATGTTTAACTTCCCCTAAAAGACTAATTACACTAAGGGGGTTGAGGAGAAAGAGTAGTGGAGAACATGGAAAAACAGAAAGTAAAGAAAACAAAAATTACTCATGACTAATGCCTTAGCTAAATAATAATTTAACAATAAATGTTTCCTAGCTTTTTTCCTTCCTAATCACTAGCACTCTGCACACAAGGTAATGCAGGATTTTTATGACTTTCAAATATGATTACATAGCCCTTCAACTATAGTTTTTCAAACTTATTTTGTGCTTTTTTTTCTCTTCCTGTATTATGTGCCATTATCTCTTCCCCATTTGTCAGCTTTTCCTTACAACACTGGTATTTTTGTAACAAGCAATTGATTTTCTCTTTCTTCCATGTTAACCTCTGTACCAACACCACACAAGCACACACACCTGTGCACACACATATACTGACACACTTCCCATGTTTGTCCAAATCTCCACCATTTACACTCCTATTGCTTACAATCTCAGTTATTCATGCCATATTTACAAAGAAAATGCACATCCAAGTTTATGCAGCCTCTTTTTTTTTCAATAAAAAGGAAACTTTAAATGAGTTTGCCTGCCATACTACAACAACTGTGCAATTTTTCACCTTACATAGTTGGACCTCCATTAGACATCAGTTGAGGAAGAGAAAAAAATCTACTACACAGAATATTCATTAGAAATAAAGCTCCATAAGGACAAGAACCAAATCTGATTTTTTCCCCCAGTGCCTGATCAAGGCTAGGCATTTGATAAATGTTTTCTGAATAAATTAATTTAAGAAATCTAAGGAAATCAAGAGAAAATAGTCATTAAAAAACAGGTTTCCTAGTGGTTAAAAGCAGGCTCTGGTTCTAATTAGGTCTAGATTAGAATCTCATCTACACACCACTTACCACCTCAAGCATATTTCTAAACCTTTCTGTGCCTTAATTTCTGCATCTGTAAAATTGGGGTAGCAATGGTACTTCTTAGGGCTATTTTGTGGATTACATAAGCTAAAACTGTAGAACATTTAGAACTTGGTTAAGCATCATATATATGTTATCATTTTTTAATGGAGTTCTCAATCTTCTCTTAATTAAAGAAAATAAAAACCTGACTTTTCTATACAACTCATTTCCCTAACATCTCTAGAGAAAGATGGTTGGGTCTTTAGAGGTCATTGTTCCCTCACTTTTCTAACGTTTTTATGGAAACCACGTTTTTTGAAATGAATTGTTTGCTCTGGGCTAAAATGGAGATACAAAGAAGGCAAAATGTAGTGGTAAGTGCACTAATGGAGGAGCCCATTTACTGAAGCAAGTGAGCAAATGGACCAGAAAATTATGTAAAGTGTTACAAGATACTCTATTTAGCCTGGTGCATAAAACATGGGGTAAGGAGTTAAAAGATTTAGGTTTGAGGCCCAACCCTGACACTTAGCAGCAACTAGTTTATTTTGCACAGGTTAACTTTTCTGGGTATCTTATTTTTTTTGCCACAAACCTCACAGGGTTCCTATAGGAGTAAATAAAGTATTTAAGTTAAAACATATATAAACCAATAAATTCATCCTATATACTAAATTCTGAACACTTTACATAAGGCATACTAGTCATTTTCTTTCAACTTATCTATTTAATGGGTTCCCCGATCGAATCATGAAACAATACCAACCTATTTAAATATTGTTCCTAACACTTTTTAGACATGTTATTTGCCACACTACATTATGAATACAAGAGTTAACAGACTATAGCCCACATATCTGTGAATCCAATTGTTACATTTCTTTACATAAGTCATTCATTTTTAATTAAACCTCTGGTCTGCAAACATACTACTGCACTTCAAAACAGAATGATTTTGGTGGTGTTTGGTTTTCTTAGTCATGCATTAAATTGCATCAACTCTTGAATAGCACTATCCAATAGGGATGGGAAGGACAAACTGTGAACACAATATCATAGCTCTGTTCATGCATTCAGCAATTACACACTTATGAAGTGCCAGGCACTGTACTAGGGGCCAGGAACCTAACCATTAGCAGGAACATTCTGACCCTGTCCTCCATCGAGTGAAATCTAGTAAATATTTATAATTAAACACAATGGGATGAAAATCTTTAAAAATAACTGCTATGATAGGGCAGTAGAGAGCATCCCTGGAAGCGAAAAGAAAGAAAAGTTGGGCTAAAAATAAATAAGTCAGGAAATCTCCAGAGGAAGTAACTTCATGCCAACGCCTGAAGGCATAAGCCAGGGGAAATAGAGGTTTGTGGAAGTGTATGGCACATTTAAAGAAGTGAAACGCCCTAGGGTATTGATCGCATATAAAGTGATGGCGGACACGTCATAAATAGCAAAGCACAAAACACATTGAAGAGCTCTCATAGAACAGTGAAAATCCAATGATATATATTAAACATATTTAAGCATGATCTGATCAGATTTGTGTTTTAGAAAACTAGCTTTGGTTTGAATTGGTGTATGAAAGCTTTCCAAAGCAAGATAGTTTCAAAGAGATCAACTGGGATTCTATTGCTGTATCCCAGGTAGTAAAAGATGATGGATTTGACAGGGGTAATTGCTGTGGAAAACTTATTTACAGTGAAGTGTCTGAGCTTGATGGTTCCCTCACTGATTCAGCCATTCATTTAGCTGGTAATGATTAATATCCTACTTGGTCAGGCAATGGGCTGTTGCTATGGATGTGACCTCAAACAAAACATGCCTGCCTTCATTTGTCTGTAGTCTAACAAAATAACTAGGTTGGAATGACTAACTTTGCACTGGAGGAATAAATAGTTCCTTCCCTCACAACTTTTACCAAAATATGCTTCCATCCTAGTGGAGATGTCAAACAGATCACTGGATAGGTGAGCCTGAAATTCAGGAGGTAGGTCTAAGAACAATACACAGAGTAGGGGGCCTGCAGCACATGGATAGCGATTGAAGATGATGCTTGGAAGAAGGGATGAAGGGGTGCAGTGACGCGAGCAGAGGAAACAAGGCACAGGAGAGAGGAGTACCAATATTTAAAGGAGGGCAGAGAAGCAGCCATTAAAGAAAGATGAGAAGCCACAGCCAGAAAGAGAGTATTAGGCGACTGTGGTGCCATAAAGGCCAAGGAAGGAGAGTTTCAGAAAGGACAGTGTCTTTATTAGAGTCAAATGCACCTGAGAAGTCACAAGTGAGAATTTTCTCCTGTATTAGATTCACTGGAAAGGAAGCCACTGTGACTATGTGGAAAACAGTTTCCATGAAATGATAGATTGGGCATAACATTTTAGTGGACAGGAATTAAGATTTTTTTGTACATTAACATAAAATGTAAATTAATATAAACTATTATAAATTTATAATGTCAGAGGAAGATATGTGACACAAACATTTTAACTACGTGGCTGTTTCCATGACTGCCCTCCACCCCGGATGTGCTCTGGTTTGTTCGTGTCCAATATAAAGAATGGCACATAAAACTGAACAGGTTTCCAGTTATAAGCTTACCTGCAGGGATGGTGGGATCATCCCTTCTGAAATCATATTTTCTTAGACACGGATATGCCCAGAACTCTGATTAGCTTCTGTGGCAAAAAGAGGTGCCTCATGGGTAGTCCTATCTTACTGGTAACTAATAATGAGCTTATTATCTTGTTATTGACTAAATCTGTTGTGCATATATGCTCCTTTTCTATGACCCTTCACTTGTGAGTTTTTATTTTGTTCCCAATTAAATATTTTTTATTACAGATTCAATGCATTGTTTAACCTAAGACCTATTTGGAGAAATAACCCATTCATCTAATAAATGCATAGTGCTTTTTACTAGCTAAGCAATGATGAATTTTTTGTGGAGTGAATTTTTACCTTCATATTACCTTTGAAAGTAATTAGCATGCCATTCACTCTTTCAATCCAAATTATTAATGAAGATATTAACCAAGGGATGCCCAAGGACAGAGCCCAAAGCACACCATCAAGAATCACCCTTCTTATAGACTTCTACTCATTAAGAAGCACATTTAGAATATTATCAATGAGTAAGTTACTAACCTGCTTGCCTATATGTCTCCAGACAGCCCAATATTTAACATCAAATACTCTCAGATGCCTTGTTGGATATTCACTTAGTTACACTAATTCTTTCACATTTCTTTGATTGATCAGTCTAGTGAACACAGCAACAATAGTAGCAAACATAATATTTTAGTAGGACTTGACCCAAACTAGTTCATGTTATTTTCTATTTATGAACTATTTTATATAATATAGTATATATTACCTTAAAGAAAAAAATGTAGGTCATGGTCTATAGTTTTTGGCTTTCTTTCTCACTTTGAAAAATGGTAAAAACAAAATTAGAACTAATATTCCATCATTTCTGATTCCTACCTATTTGCTTATAAAATATGTTTAATTTTAATGGGCTTAAATGTTCTCTATGCTATCTCCAGTTTATTTCTTTAAAAAAAGAGTAATTAACTTGATGGTCTCTCCATCTTCTCTTTATGCTACTTCTTAGAGTTCCCTGGAAGTCCATTCCATTTTTACCTTGAGATTGAGGCCTTTTTCTCTCTACAATCCATTTATAAATAGAGAAATCATTTTACATTAATATACACTTGAATTCAAGTTTTAGATATTTTTCCTATGATATTTCTGTTTAGAACAGTTTTTATTATTGTCAGGAATAACTTGAATATCCCTGATGGACTTACTAGGAAGACTACATTATCTATTATTCAGTAGGCTTGCTTGAGTTTCTCAAAACCATTGCTCTGCATAATTAATAAATAAACCTGCCAATAAAATAACTCATGTGGAACCACCAACAAAGTAAATACATTTATTTTCCCAAAAATTCTAGCAGGAGCATTATCAAAGGAGACTCTATTATTTTCCCTTTTAATATATGATACATAGGCTTAGGACCCAAGTTACCTACTCCATTAAATAAAATACTTCTTTTCTGTTAGAGTCTTCATAAGAGGAGAGAGTAAAACATTATTAAAAAGTAGTTCATCGCTTGTTATGGCAATACACCTTTGAAGGGCACAGACATTATTTTAATTGGATGAATTAGACATTCTTTGTGTCCATATGGAGTGTTGAATTTAATGATTTGGTTGAATGGATGTCAGTGTTTCTGTTCAATCTTTCAATTAAACTAATATTAATCTTACATTTTCTAAAGAAAGCTTAATAGCACAAGATAACTATGATATCTCTGAGACATACAGTAAGGTCACTGGATATAAATGAGCCCATATTGTTTTTCTGAATAATTCTGTAGCTAAGAGAGAAGCTGAGAAAATTATAGCTATACTAGCTTTTCTCCCTTTCAACTTCTTCAATCAGCGCTAAAAGATCTATGTCTCTCTTTTGTCACATTGTTATACCTGGTACTGCTACACTACTTCATGAAGATCATTCATAGAATCATCTGCTAATTTCTTGTTTTGTCTGTTTTAACTTGCAAAAACCAAGAAAGTCTTTTAACCAAAGGTTTTATATTTTTGTAAGGTCTACTACCAATTAGAATGCCTCTATTTATCTTTCAAATCAAATTCTATGTGATTTACCCAAAGTTTTAATCACATACCATCACACTAGGAAATGAAATGGGCATGGGTTCTCTTTAAGAATTATATGAAAATATGAAGTTGTAAAATACTGAAATAGTTTTATATTACTCATCAAATTGCAACATTTTGAGAGTGCTTCAGTTTGAAAATGATTGGGGTTCTAGGAACACAATTCGAAGACTATAAAATTACAAGGACACTTCAGCACTTCTGTGAGCATTTTCATTCTGAGGTGATCAACCAGCACGACTGACTGAGCAATTTGCCTGGTATTTGTAGGAAAAGCCTGGTTCTTAAAAATACAAAGAAACTGCAATAATTTAAAATTGCAATATATACTGTACATTCCCAGAAATCCAATTCATTCTCAAAATAAAAACATTACAACAGAACAACAATCTATCCCTTCCAATTCCAATGTCAAATGCTGAAGTCAGTGGTCAATTCTAGTCTAAGCTTCATTTGGCTTCCACTAAACCACAATTTCCTGGGTCCCCTCCAAGATCACTAGTTTCCCCTTCTCAGCCACCTATACTGGTTTCTCTTCATTTCCATGTGAAAGCTCTTTAACATGTGAAAGCCCAAGTGCTAGACCCTGGCTACTTTCCTTTATCCATACACTGTTACTCTCTGGGTAATCTCATGCAGCCAAGTTGTATTTCCAGACTCAACCTCTTAACTGAACTTCACACTTCTATGCCTAACTGTTAAATTCACATCTTTATTTGGATGTCTAATGTAAATCACAACTATAACATATAATAAATCTAAGTCGTCATTTTTTTCAACAAAACTTGCTCCTACTTCATATCTCCCTCATCTCAGTAAATGATAACCCATATTTTCAGTTGTTCAAACCAAAAATCTTGTTACTTCCACCTTTCACATCCCACAACCAATCCTTTTGTAAATTTTGTCAGTTCTATCTTCAAAATTTATGAGAGACCTGCCGTTATCACTATTTCCACTGCAACCATTCTGAAGTAAAAAATATATATCTCCTATCTAGATTACTGGAATATTCACTTAACTAGTCTCCCTGCTTCCACCATGGCCCACTAAGGTTTATTCTCATTACAGTGGCCAGAGGGATACTTTAAAAATGAAAATCAGATCACCTGGCTTCCAGGACCCTGAACCTTGTTGGTTTTCTCCTACTTTAGTGGTTCTTCCCTCTCAATATTCTTTACTCATTTAGTTCTTTCTCACAAACCCTTTGTTAAAGTGCCCCAGAACTCAGTCCTGGGTCCTCTCTATACTTGATTAGTGATCTTACCCATATTGATGCCATAAATATCATGTATATTCTAAGACTTGTGTTTTTATCTCAAGATTGGCTACAGACATCCAGCTGCATTCCTGGTTCTCCAAGCTAGATATCAAATAGTTATCTTAAATGTATTATTTCTGAAATTAACTCTGTTCTACTTGTGTCTTTCCCTTCATGGTCAATGTCAACAATTGCTTAATTCAAAAATTTGAGGACAAAGTTAACATCTCTATTTTTTTCACAACTACAACCCCCAAACTAGCAGCATCAGTGTAACCTGAAAGCTTGTCAGAAATGCAAATTCTTAAGTCTACCCCAGACCTACTGAATCAGAAACTCTGGATGGGGCCCAGAAACCTCCATTCAGCAAGTTTCTAGTTGATTACTCTAGATGTTTGCTCAGGTTATCATCACTTCCTACATATTCTTAAGCAAAATATTTCACATCTCTCTCTGCTATTAAATAAGGAATATAAGACAGCTCACAGAATTATTGGGAAGATTGAAGGAAGTTATAAATTTAATAACATCAACAGCATTATTAGCATATAATATGCATCAATAAATTTTTGTTTCTGATGACTTTACAGCTGAAAGTTCCACTATGACCTCTCTGCCAGAGGTACCATGTCTATTTCAAAAAGGTACATATAAAGACCAAGGATTAGAAAAGGTTCTTGAGAAATGCTCACATTTATTGAGAATAGAAAGAACTGGTTCATAATTCCTCTTCTGTTCCTTATTTCAGGCAGTTCCTAAAATCTTACCCTGTCTGCAAAGCCTTCCCTTTTCCTGTTTCTAAACATGGCACTTCCATTCTAACTAATGATTCTAACTGTCCCTTCTACTCTAGTCACTCATTGGCATAGGATGTTGTTTTCATGCATTTGTTTATTTTATACACTTAGCCAATGCTTGTCCTCTAGCCTTTGTGTGGTGTATATAAAAGGTCATTAATCCTATATGTCTTAGGAAAGCTCCTTCGCAGACAGAGCTGGTTTTTCTTGCCTGTATTTGCATAATGGTTATAGAGCACTTTGTAAATACTGAGACTTGATTAATGGTTTCTGACAGATGATCTCAAATAAAATACAAATAAGCCATAATTATAAATGCATATAGTTCTTTTAATCATAATTTTTCTCCTTTTCCTAAATTCACAAAATTACAATTTGTCTTCAGCTAGTCCCTTTAGTGCTTTGTAACTTTAACAAAATATATATCCAAAAGATATACTTATAATGAAAGACACATAAAAACTACATTGAGAATCTAAATGAGATGATTAAAAATAATCAATATTCTCCCATGGGATATTTCTGTGTGTGTGTGTGTGTGTGTGTGTGTGTGTGTCTATGGCAGTGGTTTTATAATTGTCAGGTAAATAATCTTTATATCATCTAATATGTTCATTATCACTTACTTTCATTTACCTACACAAGAAGAGAGAAATTAAGTTATTCTGTACCCATCTTCTTTAGTATAGATATTTGATTTACCCTTATCCTATCAAATAAAAGACAAAAAGGGTAATTAACCATACCTCCGCTACACTTCCCATTGGCTAATCAGCGAGATATGCAAATTAACTGCCAACAAAGATGGCAGCCAGCAGCCACACAGCTGAAGCAAGCAGGAGATCTGCTTGCTCCAGTGATGGAGGAAGCCAAGGTTCCCCACCTGCCGCGGCACGGCTCTGAGCTCTGAAAGCAACAGCACCAAAAGCAACCAAGTTTCAATTATAGAAGCCAAACAAGCCCCAGATACCTGCTTTCAGCCAGCCGCGGCCTCAGAGCTGGGACGGTCAGTGAAGGCAACAGAGTTTCAATTACAGAAGGTAAATAAATCCCAGAATAAAAAAAAAGAAAAAAAGGAGAGGCTGGGAGCTTCAGTCACAGGCCAGCCTGAAAACAGCCCTCAGCCCCTCACCTAGACTGGCCAGGCACCCCAGTGGGGACCCACACCCTGAAGGGGATGTGACCAGCTGCAAACAGCCATCATCCCCTCATCCAGGCTGGCCAGGCACCCCAGTGGGGACCCCCCACCCTGAAGAGGGTGCAACCAGACTTTGCAACTGTTATTTTCCAACACACCTGGAAATCTTTCTGAATGCTTTTATAATATACTAGAGGCCCTGTGCACAATTCGTACTCAGGTGGGGTCCGTGGCCTGGCAGTGATCAGGACTGATCAGGGCCATCTTGCCCAGTCAGGGGGAGGGACTGGTTGATTGGTTGCTATGATGCACACTGACCACCAGGGGGCAGATTCTCAATACAGGAGCATCCCCCTCGTGGTCAGTGTGCTCCCACAGCCAACTTCCCGTGGCCGGCTGGCCAACCTCCTACAGTCCCTCCCTGTGGCCAGCCAGACCCCCCCACCCTCGGCCCCGATTGGGGGGGGGGCGGTGCTGGCCAGTCAACCTCCTGTGGTCCCTGAGAGGCCTCGATTGCTGGCCAGGCCAAGGGACTCCACCCATGCACGAATTCATGCATCAGGCCTCTAGTTATATTATAACCAAAAGATAACTGGCCAATAACTTTCTCAGAAGGAAAAGCAGAATTTATTTGTAATAGACTGAGCTAAAAATCTCAGGTAATTCTGTTTTCTGGGATATGGAAAACCTCCAAACTTCAAGCTGCTGTAGCCTTTTAGAGGTGCTAAACTGTTGGAGATGTCAGCAGAGGCTCAGCAGGACTGAGCCTTAATGGATTTTATCAGTGTCACACAACTGAGACTACAGTCACCTTCAGTTGCTGTTATTATATACTAGGGGCCCAGTGCACAAATTCATGCACCTTGAAAGGAACTGTGGGCTGCGAGGCTGTGGTAGGCACAGGGGTGAGTCTCAGCCCATCCTCCATGGCCCTGCCCAGCCCCTCTCACTGCAGCCTCTGGTCCCCTGTCTGCCTGCAGACCCGCTCCTGCCACCACTGCTCCCACGCACTGCTGGCCCCACTCGCATCTGCTGAAGGTGCAAAGTGACTGGGGCCAGTGCCAGCAGCAAGTGCAAGCAGGGCGGGCACAGTAAGCAGGTGTGAGCAGCAGCTGCTGCCCCAATCACCCCTCAGGAGCAGGGGGAGGTGGAGATACCCTCAAGGGTGATCAGGGCCAGCAGTCACCATTCACACCCACTGAAGGTGCCGAGCGATTGGGACCGGTGCTGGGCATCAGCAGCGGGTGCGAGCAGCGGCTCTGGAGCCAGTTGCAGGTGCAAGCAGAGCTGTCACTGGCAGTGGGTACAAGGCGGCTGCCAGCCCTGATCTCTCCTCAGGAGCAGGGGGAGGTGGAGAAACCCTGAGGGGTGATCAGGACTGGAAGCTGCCACTTTCACCTGCTAATGGCGCCGAGCAATGGGGGCCAGCATTGGGCACCAGCAGTGGGTGTGAGCGGCAGCTCCAGCGCCAGCAACGGGTGCAAGCGGGGCTGGTGCCAGCAGCAGGTGCAAGCACCAGGCGGGACTGTGGCACACAGAAGCAAATAATTTTCAGTAACCACCAAAGGCTCGCCCTGGTGACAGCAACCTGCGCCCCACCTTGGTCTGGCTCCCCACTCGCCTGCTCCACCATCCCGCTGTGGCCAATGCCTGCCATGTTCCTCGCACACCCTCTGGTGGTCAGCACACATCATAGCAATCGGTTGTTCAGTTGTTCTGCCATTCAGTCTATTTGCATATTAGCCTTTTATTATATAGGATACTGTGTGTGTGATTCAGACAAGTTTATATAAAATAGTTTGCCTTCTGAAATAGAAATGTGAGATCTATTGATGAACAATGGTATCACCATGACTCCTGTAAATCAAGAGGATAATGATCACAGAAGAGCTACCACTTAAGCTCTCTCCAGAGAACTCCCAAAGTCAAGATCAAAAGCCAGTTGCTTGGGACAATTTCAGCATAGCCTACACATGAGGGAAAAAAAAAAAGCTGCTGCCCATATTCCTCAGTTAATATTTTCTAGCCTTGTTTTAATGTAGGAAAATACAGACATAATCTACAGCTATAAGAATGTGAAATACTCAGGCATCACTCAGGTTTCTCATATGACAAGATTTATCAATCTTTAAAACGCTCAAAAGGCTGTGAGAACAAGAACTGTCAAACACAATCACAGCACCACAGCACCGGGTCTGCACAGCACCAGAAGAAATTAAGTGAGGATGTCACCAAGTAAGCCGCTCTGGCTCACACACTCAAACTAGCCAAGAAGAAACAGTAAGTGCTGTGGAGTTTGAAGAATCCCTGCCTCACATGTGGAATAGCAAGACATCTCCACAGAAAAATAGGGAGCTGGTGCAGCTATTGGCCCTGACATTTCAGCTCAACTCTCCCACCCTCACCCCCCTTCCCTCCTCAGTCCCACAGGCAGCTGCGGCATTGACAGAAGGCCTGTGTCAGTTTCCATCTGACTGTCACTCTCACTTATGCCTCTATTATCAGCGGTGCACTGGGGCAGTCCCGCTTGGAAGGGCTGCTGATCTCTATCTCTCCACTACAGGCTGGCCCTGCCTTGAACCTGACTAAGAGAGAGCTAGACTGGGAGAGCCAGAGAAAGGCTGTGCTCTGAGAAAGGGCTGGGGGAGGGAAGAGGCGGGCAGTTGGGAGGGAAAAGAATGAGAAGAGAAAAGAGAGAAACCAACCAAAAAAGGTTAGGGAGGATAGGGGTGGGTCGGAGGGTGGGGGCGGTAGCCAAGAGGAACAGACTGAGATGGAGTGGGGGGCACTGATACAGTTGGGGTCCTTTTCTTATTTTTCCTATCCATTCTCCAGCGTTCAGTCTTTTGTGTCAGCTTTCAGAAATGCTCTGTTTGACTGGCAGCCTGTCACAGATCAGTTACCACCTAAAGCCGCTTGGCAGCGAGAGGTGACGGCCCAGGAAGGGATCTAAGTGGGTTGGTTTATCAGTGCTTCTTTACGCCTCGTGAGCTCCTTGACACAAAAGGAAAGGGTATTAAAGATCTAAAGCGAGCCCAAGAGCGTGAAAGCTCCTTATAGGCTGCGGGATGTGGATGTGACTAAATTTTTAAATATTTTGAGTTGATGCTATTCATTTTGCCAATAGAGTAGAAAGAATTTTTGTTACAGAAATGAGTGTATGTTCCACTTGAGTGAGATTTGGAAAAGGGAGGAAGTCCCTAAAATATGTGCTTAGAATATTACAACTACCCTGTATTTACAATCATGCATCTGTTTTAAATTTACATAAAACAAAACACATTTCAAATAAGAAATTTCACATTTATGTGATTCAAGTTCATCATCATATTACAGATTTTTCTTTTTTAACCATCACAATTTAATATTTTAAATGTATTTATTTTTTTATTTGTAGCAATGGTAAGTATGGAGAATATCCAGAATTCATTAAGTCTCCGCCATATCTTCTCTCATGGTCCTTTATGCATGGATTATTATTAAAGGAGTGTATTTTTAGCATGCCAACAGCCTCTCTCAGCACATTCCTATAATAATAATAGTCCTACTAGTGATATCCAAGGTACAAAGCCATCCCCTTTGTCACCTAATGATAACACTTTTGATTTTGTTATTTATTTTAAAATGTAAAAACTGGGCCTTCCCTGTAATATCACTTGGATGCTATGAAAATGGATTATCAATGATAACGTACATTGTGGTGTCCAGGACATTCAGATTTAACTTAGAAAGTGACTAAAGCAAACATATTCTTGAGTCCACGAACCACATGTGATCCTGGGAGCCCTCGCTCAGCACAGGCTCTCCTCTCTGGCAGGAGGCACGGCATCCTGAGTGCTGTTAAAGCACTCACTCTGGATTTTATTTTTTATTATAATGAATATAATGAGAAAATAAATATATTCCATTAAACATTTACTGATGTCTTAGAGTAGAAAATTTTCTAATTCCTTGATTTTACATAGGGCCGCCACCTTTTTTTTTTCCCCCTCCAATTGTTTGCCTGTTAACCTGTTTTCCTTCCCACTGTCATCTAAGTTCCTTTCCTGTCTCCACAAAGGTTACCAAGCCTCTCACAGAGAAACCCTAGCTTGGCCAAAATTCTCTATTTCTTCACAGTTATCAATTAATTGACCAGTAGATATGTGAGGATAATCATATTCAGCTCTTTCATTTTATGTATAAATTAATGGATACACAAATTTTCCTACCTAAACAGTGAACTACAATCCTAAGTAGATAATATTATCATAATGAAAACAAAAACTAAAATAAGATTAAGAAAATAAGCAACAACACAGAGCAGATAAGCAAAGGGTTTCTAGAGTTAGAACAAGTCTTCTATTTTTACCTACATGGCATTAGGTAAGTTAACATTAACCACTCCAAACTTGATACTCTCATCTGTAAAATGGGAAAAACACTTACCTTACAGTGTCATTGAGGGAATTAATGAGATAATGCATTTAAAGATTTTGGGACAAATGTATGTCACATGGTAAGCACTCAGTACATGTTTTCTAAATTAGTTGTTTCTAATTATTAGTCCAAAGATTCACAGATAAATAATCAAAGAATCAAAAAGGTAGAGGGGGGAGGTAGGTAGGTCTCTGACATTGACAGACCATTTGCAAACCAATTAGCATAAGAAGATGGGTGTTCAGTTTTACAATGAAATGTTAGTTCAAATTTGGAGCTAAAGGGTTCAACTTGGAAAGTCCTATGAACATTGTGAAAAAAAATTGTTTTCTAGTTGCTTCTGCACAATTTTTATTGTTCTAAATGATCAAGACTATTATACTAAGTCAAAGCTCATTTTTTGACACTAAGAGTCAAAAAGAGCATATCCAAAAGAAATAGGCTTTTCAGAGATGCTCACCAGGAAACATTGAGAATTCCAGTAGGCTTTCATCGATCAGAAGCTACAGAATTGAGTCAATTGTCTTATTTTCTACTGTAAACAATTATGGTCCCACAAAATATTATCATATTAGCTCACATCAATCAGACCTCTAAAGAAAGACACTATATATAATGATTAGGAAGAGTTAGGGATAGTGTGGAGAAAAATAAATAAAAATTCAAAATATTAGTAAAGACTTCAGGTCTAATTTCATTTTTCAACTCAATTTAACTCATGTCTGGTGTCTTCTATAAATGACAATATGTTATATAAAAGAGAGGAGCATTTTAAAAATTATTGAGTCTAGTCTCAATGGCAATTTTTCAAATCCATGGCTAGGGAAGAGGGAGGAGCCCAGAAAACTGCTAAAGCTTGTTCTGTTCCCATATGTGCCCATTAACTTCACAAAAAGAAAACTGCTCCTAGTTATAGCCCCAACCCCAGCTGGTCATCTCACAAATGTGCCACTAGTCACACACAAAAGGATGTGGATGGCTCTTGTCACAACTTCTAAAAATCATGGTGGGAATAAAGTGACTACGTCTACATGTTGAACAATGCTCAACCAGTCACAGGCGTAAAAAATTCTCTTTCTTTGTTTCCTCCTATTTCTCTTTTGTTAGTTTTATCTCAAGCTAATTTGCATTTGTGGGAGACCGACATTTTCTAAAGGAGAAAATGGGTGCTTTTTTTGCTCCATTACTGGGGAAGTAAGTAAAAAGTGGGGATGACAAGAAAAGTGAGGTGTCACACTGCATGAACAAATTGGAAACATCATTTAAAGCCACTAAACATGTATACTAAAAATATGGAAACATTTTTTAAGTCCGAGGCCCTCAAAAATTGTTTTTAATTTGATATAGAATGTTTCATAGATTATAAAGACAGCATAGAGAATAAATAAATTTTATTTAATATACAAATTTTTGGTAGCTTTATATAGCAATATTTTCATTCAGGTCATTTAATAGAAAACTAGAAATGTACTAATAAAAAAGATGGTAAAAAATTACGGTTTATGATCTTCAAAAAAAAATGTCAAGATGTGAGAAGCCTCTTGGTAAAAGGCTCAATGGATGCCAATCCTCTTCCTAATCCATTAGAATTGTACTAAGAGGTTAGCATGCACAGAGCATCATCTTTTTCATCCAGAACACTGTCATTAATTTATGATTCTATAGTTAGCAGAAACAACCTGGTTGCAAATTTACATGCTCTGGGCATCAAATAAACTAATTAAACCAATCTATACAGTAATTGTCTTCTACTGTTTACTGATTTAAAAGCCCTTGAAATAATGAGAATTCCTTGCAGTAGGAAAGCTTAGACCCATGAGCTATGATGTCTATCAATGGTCTCAGAACTCCTCCTGGAGGATAAGAGATTAAGAAGCAGGGGAAGAGAAAGAAAATGCTTGACCCGCCTCTCAGCCGTCACTGTTCTTCTGAGTCTCTGACTCTGAGATACTGTGACCTGTCTCAGAGTTTAGAGCTCAGATTCTCCAAGGTCACCAACAATAATCCTTAGTGAAAATTTCAAAGGAGCACAGAAAATACTTTAGATAAATGTCTTAAACAGGGCAAAAGCTCTCAGGGAAAGGTTGGCTATAAATACAACCTTGTAGAATAACAGGACACATTGTTTGCATCTAGATCAAGGATTTTATGATTCTGACATCAGCATAATGAGCAATATGAGTGTTCATAGTTAGACAAAACACAATTTCCAAAGATTTTCAGAATTGTGTGACTGTCACCTTATACTCTAGGAATTCTCAACTACGGTCATATGGGGAAATGTTTCCTTAAATTTTATAATGAAATATAAAAGCTGAGAAAACATTCTGAATAATCTGAACAATGTTTTATATCATTTTCTGTATGTAACCTCTTTACACTCACAAATACAATATGGTTTGGAAATATCACTTCAGAAAAATTTGTTTTAAATTTTCATCATACTCCAGTTCAAAGATATATTTTTCTGAATATGTTCAGGGGCACCCATTAATTACTTCTGCTTTCATAATTTTAGAAAACAAGGAACAAAAGGAGAAGAAACAAATTGCTCTAAATAAAATTAGAGAATACTACATTACAGGAATGTCCTATTTTTTATGTATAGCTAACTGCTGAGCTATTCTAATATAATGTTGTTCTAAAATGTGTATATACATACCAGGTTGAGAACTTTGTCAACTTCCAGCATGAACTATCACTAAGAAATCTTTCCCAAAAGAGTGTACAATAAAAATTCTCATGTAGCCACTAGATGCAATTAATGTTGTAGTTATGTCTAATTCTTTGTAAAGTGCTAATGGCTCATTCAAAACCTAAAGGACAGACCCTATTTTTTTTTTAGCAAAATAGAGGTCTTCAAATTATTTACAGCTACTGCTAACAAAATAGCAAAGCATATGTTTAAAGTTTGATTTAGAGTGTTAGTTCTGTGTTCATATACTTCATTAGCTCTGATTCATAACTAGACAAAACAGAACCACTGCTTTGAAATGAAAAACTATCATGTTTTGATTATATCTGCTTTAAATTTATCTGTGTCTTTGGTATGCCCAGATAAAAATTGTTCTTTTCCTTTCAACATTTGTTCAGATTTTAGTAATGTAATTTATGGTGAATACAAATAAATTATTAAAATTCTATTAGAATTAATTTTGTCTTCCCTAGACAATGTTTGGTGACAGGCTGAATCTTATATTTTCTATTTAACGGACCAATATAGCTGTTTAAAAAGCATCTGCATTGTGCAATAATAATGCCTGATTTGCCTCTCCCATAGAATTACTTTCAACATTAAAAAAGATAAAGCATATATAAGTACTTTATTAGTGATAAATGAATATATTTTACAGTACTAATTACTAATGATTTTTAAAGTACTAGTTAATGTAATTTTCTAAGTCTGACATACTCAACAGACTATATTTCCTATTACTTTTAGGTGTTTGCTCATCAATATTGATATGCCAAGTTCCTCTTCCTTTACTCAGCATGAGTGGTTCCAGGAAGGCTCACCAGAGGGAGATGGATACTTCAACTGAGATTTCCAACTGTTAACTTCACCCAAATGATATCAATAAGAAGTGCTTCTAAAAAAGCTTGTTTACTTAAATGTCTAATAGTGCAGTTACTTACTTCCTTGGGTTAATGCCAATTGGTCTTCTTGAGACTCCCTTTAATATCTAACTATGCTACTCTTCAGGTAGAATGGACCGAGGCTATCATCTTAGAAAGTACGGGGCAGAGCTCTGAAAACATGAGGCAGAAAGATATTGGAGAAATCTGAGAAAATTCCCAAAGAATGGTGAGTTGCTTATGGAGTTGACCTTGGGCAGCCACGAAGAAGTTTAGGTCACATGAAGCCTGGGAAGCAAACAGACACACTGTGAAGCAGGGCTGCTGCATTTAATGGAAATGATGTGCCCTGAACAATAGCATCCTGTGAAGAGGGTACAGTAGGAATGAAGTCCAGCTCATTCTCACAGTCATTCTCCCCAAAGCTGCCCTGTATTACCCCTGGAAACAGCTTTTATATATACGCCTGCTCCTCCTTACTCAGAAGGGCATTTTTTCTAATTCTTTCAGTTAGAGAGTATCTTATCATAATTTGCAGAAAGGTGCAGTATAGATTGGTGTTGGCACTGGGTGGAAGATAAACTTGAAAGACTATTGCTTCCAGGGAAAGGATTAAGTGGAAAGTATTTCTCTAAAGTAGATCTTCATCCTACAGAGAGTCTATGAAATGGCTATGAGGCAAACCTGTGAAAGCTAAGGACATCCAAGAACCCAGGAGTTAAAAGGAGTGTATCAAATAATTCCCAGTGAAGCCATACAATTCTACTTTAGTACTTGGAAAGACCTCAGATACCTTGGGGCTTGGGGGTAGGGTGAGGATTTTTAAAAATGCATTAGAGCCCTGGCCAGTGTGCTAAGTGGTTAGAGCACCAGCCTGCACACAGAAGGGCCTCAGGTTTGATTCCTAGTAAAGGGTGCATACCTGGGTTGCAGGTTCAATCCCCAGCCCCAGTTGGGGTTCCTGCAGGAGGTAATCAATTGATGTGTCTCTCTCAGTCTCCCCCTCTCTAAAAATCAATGGAAAAAATATCCTCTGGTGAAAATTAACAAAAACAAAAATGCATTAGAGTCTCCCAGAGAGGGAAGTAACTAATCTTGTTTTCTTAAATGTGTCTCTCCCACACTAGCTATAAGTTCCATGATGAGAGATGCTGTGTTTTTCACCAGTCTGTACATTTTATTAGCAGTGCTCAACAATAAATACTGGCACAGTTCTCACTGTGAACCAGGTACATTAAATAACTAATATAAGAAAACATCCCAATAAGGTAGCTACTATTATTATGCCTAATTTGTAGATAAGGAACTGAGGAGTAACTAAGCTTAACCAACCTGACAATAAATCACACAGGTAAGGCTAGTGATTAAACCCAATCAATCTAGCCTAGCCTCAGAGTCTGCCCTCTTAATCACTTCTTTACTATTCTAAGAAAATATTTTTATGAGTAAATGAATGAATGAATAACATAACCATTATGTAATCTTAACTACACTGAATTTTAAGTCAATTTAATCTCTGGGAAAATTTCAAGTAGGTATCCAATGCTTCAGCAGTTGTGCCCCTGACTTATACTACATGGCAAATACACACAAGTGAGGAAGTTGTTGTCATAGAGGATCCCTAAGTGCTGTGTTGAGAAAATATAAACAGCTATATGACCACAAAACTAGGGTTTTGTGTGGGAGTCTTTAGGTGTGGGAGTCAGGGAAGGCTTTTAAGAGGAAGGAGTTTCTCAGCTAAAATGAGATTTAAATGATGATCAAGACAAAAACAAACGAGGGATGTTTTAGGCAGAGATAAATCCAAGTATGACAGCCAACTGGGTAAAAAATAGCAGAGTGAGACTGAAGAACAGAAAAAGAAAATGTTCACTATAGTTATAGCATAAAGTATCAGAGAGACAAGGCAAAAACTAAAGTCTATAAAGAATGAGTGACAAATCATAAAGGTTCCGAGGAAACAAAGAGTTTTCACTTTATCCTTAGGATTCAGAAGTCAGTGATGAAATTCATATAGGACAGACCGAAGAAGTGATACGCTTTATATTTGATTACTGTGTCTAAAATGTGGGGAGATGCTAGAGGGTACCAAGTCTAGAGTGGGTTACAGTTCAGTTTAAAAGGCTTTCAAGTAATTCAGGAAACACATTTATCACATATAGTGAGTTTGAGATAATCTGAAATATTATTAAGTGAAGATGTTTAGAGAACACAGAATGTCTAGAAATGGAGCTCAGCAGAGAGGTGTGAGCTAGAGAAACTGATATAAGTTCTCAGTCTAAAGATGCCTTTAATATTCAGGGGTAGATGTGGAGTGAGATAAGTCTCTGAGTCAGGATCCTGAGGAATGTCAACAGTTAAAGGCTATACAAAGGGAAACAAGTCTGAGAGAGGCAGTAGAGTATATGTTTTCAAAGCCAAGAAGAACATTGTAAACTAAGTCTAAATCCATCCACAAGTCAAGTGATATAAAGTTTAAAATATCCATTGCAATAGTCCCAAGGAAATTCTGTGTGACCTGAGTGAAAGCAGTATACCACTGGAGTCTTGAAGACAAAAATAATAAACTGAGAAGTAGCACAAAGAAAAAATAGAAAACTTTTAAAAAAATTATGCCCTTAAATTGTGGATTTTAATAAGAAGAGATAGGGCAACAGTTGAAGGTGAGGGAGGAAATCAGAGTCCAGGTAGAAACTTTTTTTTTTAAGGTAGAAGAGATATAAGTATATTTGAGTTCTCATGGCAAGTAGTTGGTGAAGAAAGGTTGAAGGTACAGAAAACAGAAGAGATGATCACTACAGCAAGAACCCTAAAAAGTCAAGAAGAAAAGGAATCCAAGATCCAGGTCAGGAGGTTGGCCAAAAAAGAAGGGATCACATTTGCTCAACTGTCTCGGAAGGCGGGAGAAAATAAGAATGAGAATGCAAGTAAATCTGTAGTTGAAACGGTCAGAAAGGTAATGGATTTTTCATTTGATTGATATAATTTTCTTCATGAAATAGGCCAATTTTGGTGTGATTGTGCTCACTGGTATCTTCTTTCTATATATTGGAGAGCTATTTATATAGACAAACACATAGATATGGACATAGAAATGAACATGGACATGGACATGGACATATAGATACATACTTATGGTCACACTGCCACATAACAATGTTTGGTCAATGACAAATGGCATATACAATGGTGGCCTCATCTATATATATAAAAGTGTAAGCGACCGTTATGACCGAACAACCAGAACGACTGGTCGACCAGTCGCTATGATGCGCAATGACCACCAGGGGGCAGATGCTCAATGCAAGGGCTGCTCCCTGGTGGTCAGTGCACTCCCACAGCCAACCTCCCATGGCCTCCCCGCAGCCAGCCAGACCCCCAATAGGCCTTGATCGCCGGCCAGGCCGAGGGACCCCATCCGTGCACAAATTCATGCACCGGGCCTCTAGTAAGATTATAATAAGCTGAACAATTCCTATCACCTAGTGATATTGTAGCCATCATATCATAGTGAGACAATGTATTACTCACATGTATATGGTGATGCTGGTGTAAGCAAACCTACTACTATCCTGTCAGTTATATAAAAGAATAGCCATGTAAGTATATATAGTACATAATAATTGATAATAATAAATAACTATGTTACTGGTGTATATATTTAACATACTATATCTTATCATTATTTAAGAGTATACTTTTCCTATTTATTTAAAAAATGGGGTTGGTCTAAAACATTATGCTATGATACAATGGCAGCAGTCTCATACATCTCATGTTTATGGAGTCTATTGATTGCATTATTTTCTCTTGTGCTTGATTTAATCTTGTGTTGTTTTGTTCATCACGGCTCCTAAGCATACAAAATCAAAAAATTATGTTGCAAATAAGAGGCCATGTGGCATGACTGACCTGGAAACAAAATAATACTTATTAAGATGGAGAATCAGTGATGGTTATTGCTCACCAGTAAGGCATGTCCCATTCCACCATAGCTATTGCCTTGAAGAACAAGAACAGAGTGATGGCTACTCTTAAAGGATCTGCTTCATTGAAGGCAACAAGACTAACAAAAATTCAAGAAAGGCCTATATTAGATATGGATAAATTTCCAATGACCCAGATTAAAGACCAGATACTGAACCATATCCCTCTCAGCAGCCTGACAATCATAGCCAAAGAAAAAAGTTTGTTTGCATCCTATCTAATAATAGACAAAGATTCAAATTGACTGTACCTTCACTACACTCACCATTGGCTAATCAGAGTGATATGCAAATTAACCACCAACAAAGATAGCGGCTAATTTGCATGTACAGGCTGGGAGTGAAGACTGACGACACCATAGAAGGAAGCCAAGCAACAGAGCCGAAGTAGCGGAGACGGGTGGGAGAGAAGCGGCAGAAAAGGGGGGGGGTAGGAGCGGCAGAGAAGGGAGCAAAGCCCTATTCTTGCAGGAATCTTCCTGCAATGGGCCTCTAGTGTTGAAATAAAAGGTTGGGCCCACCTGGCCAATGTGGCTCAATGGTTGAGCATCAATCCATGAACCAAGAGGTCCCCATTCAATTCCTGGCCAGGGCACATGCCCGGGTTGCAGGTTTGATCCCCAGTAAGGTGCGTACAAGGGGAAGCTGATCGATGTTTCTCATCTATGTTTCCATCTCTCTATCCCTCTCCTTTCCTCTCTCTTAAAAAATCAATAAAAAACATTTTTATTGTACTGTTGAAAGTATTACATATGTCCCACCTTTTACCCAATTGACCCATTCTAACCTACCTCTGCCCACCACCCCAGGCCTTCACCACCCTATTATCTGTGTCCATAGGCTATGCATATATGCATACAAGTTCTTTGGTTGATCTCTTTCCATTCACTCACCCACCCCTGCCTTCCCTCTGATATTTAACAGTGTTCCATGCTTCTATATCTCTGGATCTATTTGGTTCATCAGTTTCTTTTGTTCATTATATTCCACTTATGAGCGACATCATGTGACACTTGTATTTCTCTGACTGGCTTATTTCATTTAGCATAATACTAAAAAAAGCTGGACCTGACTACAATATTACATTTACTTCTAGCTCTGAGTAATTTAAATGATTCAAGGATTGTAATTCATTATATAATGTGAAAGTGAGTTATGATTCCATGAGTACTGATATAAAGGCAGCTAAATAATATTTGGAAGCTCTAAATAAGCTAATTGTGGGGGAAAATTACTTGCCAGAGAAAATATTCAATATAGATGAAACCTCCCTATTCTGGAAACAAATGCCTGAAAGGATTTTCATACAAAAGAAGGCCAAATCAATGCCAGATTTCAAAGCTTTTAAAGACAATATAATAGTCTTGCTTAGGGGCAGCGTTGCAGGATACAAATTGAAATCCTTTTGTCATCTTGACACAGTGAGAACCCCAGGATCTTCAAGCTAAATATTAATAAGCACACACTGCTAGTATACTACAGGGACAATAAGAAGTCATGGATGACTCAGCTGCTTTTTCCAAGTTGCCCTCCTGAATTGTGATGCCAGTAAAATGAAGTGCTGTTTAGAGAATAACATACCTTTCAAAATTTTGCTTACTGTTGATAACGCTCCCAAATGCACTCCTTTTATTGTGATCTTCATCCCAATATCAAAGTGGTGTTTCTCCCTCCAAACACCACCTCTTCATCTAATCAATGAATAAAGGGCTTATAGCAGCTAAGACCTGAGAAAGACCTTTTGCAATAACTGAGGAAGACAACAAGAAGACCTTGATGCAATTCTGGAAAGAACCTTGCTTGGGCTTGGGATAATGGCATCGAGAAGGATAAGAATAGCATCTAGAAGAAGACACTCAAGAGGTTTGTCTATAAAGCTAAAGGATTTGCCAAGGATGAGGAGGTTGAAAAAAATCAATAATGCAGTAGTTGAGATGGCCAACAACTCTAAGTGTGGATGACTATAACATTGGGAAGCTTCTAGAAGTGGTTCCTGAGGAATTGAATAGTGAAGAGTTGTTGGAACTGGAACAAAGACACATAGCTGAAAAGGCAAGAGAAAAGGAAACTGCGGGAGAAGAAAGAGAAAAACTCCCAAGAAAATGCACAGTAAAGAGGTTAGCAGAATATTTGCTGGCCTCAACAAGCTTCTTAGACATTCTGAAAACATCACTCCCAACACCAAAAGGTTTTTGTTAGCAGAGAGGTGTGTTCACAGTACATTATCTGCTTACAAGCAAGTCTGTAATGAAAAAAACAACAAAAACATGAAACAAATCAAGCAAACCACCATAGACATATTTCTGAAAAAGTGATACCTCCTCAAGAGGATCTTCAGGCAAGTCGTTCAGGAGGGATTCCAGAATTATTATTATAGGAGATGACAGCTCATTTTTGACCCTGAAGACCTTCCAGTGGGATGAGATGTGGAGGTGGAAGGCAGTGATATTGATGATCCTGGCCCTCTCTAGGTCTAGGCCAATGTGTGTGTTTGTGCCTTAGTTTTTAACCAAAAAAAGTTTTGAAAAGCAAAAACAAAAAATTAAAAATAGAAAAAAACTTACAGAATGAAGATATAAAAACAGAAAGTACTGTACAGATGTAAAATGTGTTAGTGTTTTAAGCTAAATGTTATTATAAAAGAGTTGAAACGGTAAAAAGATTTAAAGTTTATAAAGTAAAATGTTACAGTAAGCTAAGGTTACTTTATTATTGAAAAAAGAAAAACGTTTTTTATAAATTTAGTGCTGCCTAAGTGAACCATGTTTATAAAGTCCACAGTAACGCACAGTCATGTCCTAGACCTATACTCACCACTCACTCACTGGCTCACTCAGAGCAACTTCAGTCGTGCCAGCTCCATTAATGGTGAGTGCCCTATAAAGTTGTACAATTTTTATCTTTCATACTGTATTTTTACTGTATCTTTCTATGTTTATATATGTTTAAATACACAAATACTTAACATTGTGTTACATTGCCTATGGTATTCTGTACAGTACCATGCTTTACAAGTTTGTAGCCTATAGGCTATACCATATAGACTATACCATACAGACTAGGTGTATAACAGCTATACCATTTAGCTTTGTGTAAATGCACAGTATGATGTTTGCACAATGGTGAAATCACCCAACAACATATTTCTCAGAATGTATCCCTGTTATTAAGTGGCACATGACTATATTAAATATTTTAAACAGCACATAGCCTAACGTAGCTTAATAGTCCATATAACTTCTAATACCTCACATGTAACATAATAGGAAATCCATAAATATATGGTAATTGATTTTTAAAAACTTCTCATATTATATCTAATATGCTCATACTTGGATTAAGATATGTCAATTTATACTAAGTGAGAATAAGATCAAAGTTATTTAAAGTATTCTTATGTCTACTACATACAACAGAAGCAAAATAAAACTTGAAGACCAAGAATACTTTTCTAATACTTCTATTTCTTGAAGGGTTATAAGTTAAGTTGCCTATTATATACAGAATAACACATTTTGTTGTTTGTTTGCTCTATGTAGTTTTATGTTTTAAAATAAGGAATATTATCCAATGATACCGATTAAACAATGCTCAATAGGTGAGTACCTTGTTTATATTTATGCCTTAAAATAAAATACTTCTCATTCCATCTATTAGCATACTCTCAACTGCATACTGTAGCTTAAACCTTACTACAATAACCATGAGATTGTTAGGCAAAGGTTCAAATAAACCTATATTTGCAACTGAAAATTTCTGAGAAAATATTTTAAAACTAATTTCACTTATTCATTTACATTTTAAAAAGTGTATATATGAGAATACAACAGTTAAACAACTATATCATTAAGTGCTTTTTTAAAAAAAAGCAATTAAGGCAAAGGTAGGCCCTGGACTCTGACAACTCCTCTGACATCAGATGGAAAGGCTGAAGTCACGAGCTTCTTACCTAATTTGAGTTTTGCATATAAAGTTTAAATTAAGCAGTTTTCATTCACATCTCTACTACCTTTCTCCCTGGAACCTTTTTGAACTTCAAACTTTCCTTTCAACTTCTGCTGTCTGTAAGGAAGTTCATTTTCTGTCAAGAGCAAACTTATTTCCTTTCTCATGCAATTCATTATAAATGATGGAAAGCATTTCATACTTTTGTAGATGGCAGATCTGCATTTCTCTCAACTCACATAGTTGAATTCGCCAATCACAAAAGACCTTTAATTGGTCTTTAGGGTATCACTCTACCACCTTTTACTTATATATTATTTGCTGTCAAAAAAAATTCTGGATATTTAAGATAAATTTGTTTAAGATAAAATTATCTTTACAGCCTTTCAATAAAGTAGTTGGAGGCTTTCTACCAGTGGGGTAATAAGGTGAAAAAAACCTTGGCTCACTGCCATATGAAATGTTAAGGAAGAGCCTGAAAGACAGATCTCCAGATTATTCTATGGGTTATAAACACCCTCATAACATTTTGACTTTACCAAAGGTTGCCAGATTTTTCAAATAAAAATAAAGGACACTTAGTTAAATTTTAATTTCATAAAAAATAAATTAGTAGTATACGTATACTCCCCCCCCCGAAATATATCGGGTATAATTATACCCCAAAAAATTAATTGATTACCTGAAATTCAAATGTAACTAGACATCATGTATCTTACTTGGCAACCCTAAATGTTCCTCTCATCTGAGAAATATTGATAACATGATTTCTTTCAATGATTCTTCTGGCCTAAACAATATCATTAACTCCCATTTCCAAATTTCTCCTCAGAGTAAAATTAGAAATTTGATCACAATTCTTTAAAACTAGAAGTTCTTCAATCTTCTAAGCTTGAGATTCTTATAACTGAAAGCCTACCTTAGAAAATAATTATTTTTTTTACCATGAAAAAAAAATAAACCAGGAAAGCATGTACCATGATAGCTTAACATCAATACCCAAAAGGAAACTGGGGGAAATAAAGAACAATTTGCAAACCCTTGTAGAAAATTGAGAGCTTCTAGAGAAAATGAGTATGATGTGAAGAAGAGATAACGACACATCAATCCAAGATTAGATATGTAGGAGAGAAAGTAGGACACAACATTAGCATTTGCTATTCCTGGAATATATTTATTGTAAACAATCTTATAAACAATCAAGGAAAGCATGCTATTCTTAATGACCAAATGTTTGGAGCACCAAACAACAGAAATGCAATGAGTAATCTTTTCTGGGAACCTGCCTTAGCTCAAAGTCATTCAAAATTATTTTAATAACTAAGCTGCAGGTAATAAGACAGCACCAAGAACTGAAAACAAAAGTTGCTAAATAGGAAAGAGATGAGATTATACCTAAGACTGTATATAATGACAGCCAATTTTTCTAACAAAATTATTTCAAATAGTTAAAAACTCATAGCAGAAATTGCATGGGAAAATTAGTCCAGGGAATTTGCTAACACATTTAAATATTGAGTTATTAATAAAAAAAATAATTAAGTTACACTATATTTCTGACTAAGCCAATTTTAATGTGAGTAGTAAATGGAAGACAGTTTGGAAGTGCTGTTTTTGCTATATTGAAAGGAGGCAATGTCAGTGTCCACTTGGGTTTGGATTTATCTATTATCTACTCAGGCTATTTCATGCCAACGCTGCTAGTCATAATAACCTTAAATTTGGGCATACCCCATTTGCCAACTTCCATATAGAAAGGCATCTGTCTAAATGGGCCAGTTTGTTTATAGATAGACAGATGATAGATGATAGATAGATAGATAGATAGATAGAGAGAGAGAGAGAGAGAGAGAGAGAGGGAGAGAGATGACAAAAGAAATTCTAAAGTGCAGAAAATTATGTAATTCTCAAACTGACCAAGTGACTATAAATCAGGAAGCAGCAAGCCCACTGCAGGTACAGGAGAACATTTAAGAACAATAAAGCAATGCATTCTACCAGAAATCACTTGTAAAAGCAGTCTTTCTCAGACATTTGTTTAACATACATTCAGTTGACCCATGTTTTAACCTTGATTTCTAATCACTCTGGGACTGAAGTCCTTTTCATTTTAAAAAACAAAAACAACAATGCAAAAGTATTAACCAGCAAAAAATGTTAATTAAGTACTTTTTGTTCAAGTTGTTACTAGCCATTACTTTTTATATATTACAACATCATTATCTGCTCTTTGACGTTTTTAGAGGTTTCAGGCATTAACTCTTAATTCTTAATATCCTAAAGACAACAGGCTTGAAAGGAAAGAGTATAAAAGGAAGTACTTTACTGAGAGAAAAAACTTCTTAATTCTCATATGAATTGTGCTCAAAATATATAACCCTTTCTAATCTTTTAAAAATTGTTGAATTCACAAACCTAGTACAAGAATGATTCTGAACATCTTTTTTTACTAAAACCTAAGTAAGTGTATATCTCACACTGGAAAAGAAGGAACACACATATGTTGATCACAGACTTGGAAATGTTTCACACCTATGGAGTTTTTTCATTTTCTACTTCAGCATTCCAGTGAAATGTGTCTGCCCTCTGATCATTTGTAAAACCCCCAGTCTCTATCAACCCTGACCAGCAATTCGGAATTCTGAGTGGAGGACCCTCCTACCCACTGCATACTCCTTGTTTTGTGTTAGCCAAGCAAAATAATATATCTTTATAAAATAGGCAATCACTTAGAATCATTTTAATGATATTTTATTTCTTTTATACGACTTTCAAAGAATTCAGTTAGCTTCAAAGGAAAAAGAAAATCTACTTTTGGTTAAAAGTCTAGATTTCATCAAAATTCTTTGAAATTAGGTAAAATTCTTATATTACTGTTAACACCTAAAAAAATTTGATCCCCAAACAAAAGCATTGCCTTTCTGTCCAATTTGATGTCTTTTTCATGCTGCCTCAGTGATGGCCAAATAATTGGTTGTTCACTTGTGTCCTTGTCTCCCCCGACAGTTCCACAGATGCCCTGAACAATGCTCCAAAGACTGCTTTCAGTAGGGGCAAATCCTCATTAATCATTCCTGGCTGACAGCACAAGGGGACACCTGCATCTGGTGCAGGAGCGCAGCCATGGCTTTTGAGAATGTGGATTAAAAACTAACCCGTGTGAGGTGTGGCAGGCTACTTTGAACAGGAATGTGATAAACCACCACCACCACCACCACCACCACCACCACCACCACCACCACCACCACCACCACCACCACCACCACCACCACCACCACCACCACCACCACCACCACCACCACCACCACCACCACCACCACCACCACCACCACCACCACACACACACACACACACGCACGCACGCACGCACACACGCACACACTCCGTAAACAGCAGAAACAAATCCACCTCTGGCATCCCCATTTATTTAATATCTCAAACTGAAGCTCTGGTTCATGTTCCCATTAGAACACCATTCTATTCCAAAAAAAAGTATATCAGAGACTAACCACACACAGGGTGATGATGAATAGCTGCTAAATTCTTCATGCATGCATCACCCAACGTTAGCATTAAATACTGATGAACTGTCACATAATTTTCATTTAGAAATGATTGCAGTTTCAGCTTCCTATCTTATGCTGTTCATAAATATTTCTCCTACTATATTTCACAAGAATGTATGAAACACACAATTTTTTTTGCATGATCACTTGCCCCTATGTGATTACTTTCTTTTATTGAAATAATAAATATGATTGTTTTGAAGAAAGGGTTAAAAAGAATCCTGGGAATAACCCTAGGAAAGTAAGTATATTGTTATGTGCCATTAAAGTTATTTTAACTTGCTTTTTCAACAAAATGAAGTGCTTTTTAATTTCACATAAGAGCTTTCTTTTATTTGTCACTATTTTCCTAACTATACCAAACAAGACCAGAAATAATGAACCCCAATTCATATCCTGTAGCTTTTGTCATAAGTGAAGATATGTATGTAAGGCATCAGAGCATAAAAAGACTAGCAGGCGAAATACTTAAGAGCCTTAGGGAAAATAATATATTGATGAAAAATTTTAATGAAAGTTATAAGTAAAAAAAATCCTACAAGTAAAACTGACAAAATAATACAATGACTAATAAAGTTGATGTTCATATTCTCACTTTAAAAAAATAAATAACAAATTTGTCTATGCATCAATTAGAGATTAAAAATAACATCAAAAACATAAAACTGAAAGGTTAACAACAGTAAGTGCAATACAATTTATAATATCATACTGGCAGTCTTTAATTTGGAACTACAACCAGGTTTTGAAATTCTAGTTTTAAAAAATTATACATATATGCAAAGCTGCATATTGGGTAGAAGCTAAAAGACCCTCAATGTGAAAAATTTAGTTTGTACTTAATTTGAATATTTAGAATGATGCAGATATGAATCATGAGATTTACATAAAAAATAGTGATATAAAAAATGTACTTTTCTGGTCATAATATCCCTTCACATACTGATTTACAAAAGTATTTAATTTGTAAGCATATTATGAAGCTGAAGAGGGAAGAGTGGGTTAGATGCCACAAAACAGTAGCTTAATAATCAGCCGAGAATAAAATGGTAGTAACTACTGTTTGCTACTACTTCATTGTTATGCAAGAGGCACTTCCAATGTCTCCCAGGAGTCCAAACTGCCATTGCTTTCAACTCTGCTAGGCCTTGTCCATGGCCAGGACGTAACTGCCATGAAGTGGAGCTCTTTGCCCAAGACTTCTGTCCTTTGTGGCTGCTGCTGGTAACACCTTACAGCCAAGGGCTCCAGACCTATCCTATCTAATAAAAGAGAAACATGGTAATTGGCGTATGACCGCTACCCTTCCCATTGGCTAATCAGGGAGATATGCAAATTAACTGCCAGCCAAGATGGTGGCCAGCAGCCAGGCAGCTGGAAGAGAACATGAGGCTTGCTTGCTTCAGTGACGGAGGACTCCAACGTTCCCCACCTGC
>NW_006383008.1:1058238-1068647 GCF_000327345.1 Myotis davidii
CTGAAGGGTCCCAGAGTGCGAGAGGGCACAGGCCGGGCTGAGGGATCCCCCTTCCCCTCCGAGTCCACAAATTTTTGTTCACCGTGCCTCTAGTTCTATATAATAAAAGGCCAGCGACCATAAGCATAATGGCCAGAATGACTGCTCAACCAGTTGCCATGAGGTGCATTGACCACCTCTTGCTCCCTCCCCCGCTGTCTGCAGGCTCGAATCACTGCCCCATGGCAAATGGGGAAGCACAGTGAAAGGAGGTGAGTGGCAGCTGGGCGGGACTGAGGAGCAGGCAGAAGGGTGGATCTCTTGGTCCCTCCCTGCAGCCCACAGGCTCCAGGGAACCGGAGCCATGCTGTGATTGGAGAACCAGGGGACTAGGGACTGGCAAGCGGACAAAAGATGGCACTGATCGCAAGCTAGGCCTTAGGGACCCTACCCACACACGATTTCGTGCTCTGGGCCTCTAGTTTGAAATATATTATTCTTGGATAATAGGGTGCAATAACCCCGTATCCTGCTTAGCGACTCTCCTGCTTTTGTATTTGCTTTTTAATCAGAAGTAAATTTTCACTTTTCTTGGGAGCTGTGATAACGAAGACTGAAAGTGTCCTCCATTGTAAATCTAGTGAAAGCTTGGGAATAAGAAACTAACTGCTTCTCAGACAGAAAATATAACTAAGGCAATAGGGAAGGGGAAAGGGGAGAAACAGGGAAGGGGAAGGAGAGAGAGTGAGAGGGAAAAAGGCAGGCTATTTGTAAAATCCCCGCATCGCTAGCCTCTGGGAACTCTGTAGTCCAGGCTATTTTTTCCCCACACACACCATTTCCATTTTCCTTACTCCCAGGAAAGGAAGTGTAAGTAACTAACTTTTATTAAACAACATGGCAGGCACTTTCTGTGTGTAGCTACCTCCATTTTGCAAATGAAGAAATTGAGAATCAAGGAGGTTAAGTAATATGTCCAAGACACACTGACAAAGTAAAAACGGGTTTCAAACTAGACCTGCCTTCCTCCGAAGAACACTATTTCCCCACCAAACCATTCTTACATAGCCTGCATTCCCAGAGACGGACAGCAGCGTCTTCACACTGTTCTCTACAGCATGACGAACAGCTATGTCTTGGATGCATGAAGAAATGAACAAAGAACAAATGATTACATAGACGACTACTGCAAATAGAATTTTACAGATTTAAGTAAGCATGTGAAGAATATTTGCAACAAAATATACCACTTTAAGAAAAACATAACAATTTGCCTTCAAATGTCAAAATAAAGATGCTTATTATCTTCTGTTTTAAAATGATCTAGAAAAATGGAAGGAGTATACATTATCTTTGATTACTGATAGGTAAAGAGCTAAAATTCTGATGTAAAGATTCATTCAAAAATACGCTCCACTTATGAACCACATCAGACACCTGTAATTACCATTGTACCTGAGACTATTGCTTCCTTTGATATTTATGTTTCTTTATATTTAGTGATAAATATTTTACAGGCTCCTGTAGCATCCTGTTTTGAATCGTATTTCAGTTAATTAAAGAAACCTACAGCAAAGTGCTCCCAATTCATTTTTCAAACAATAGAAGACTCATTAAAACATGTTCCAGAATTTATTGCATAGTTTCCTGTGTAGCAGATTATTATTTCTGGATAGCAAAAGCAATGTTAAAGCTTATTTTGAATAGATATGCTGAAACCAAGCATTAGACCTAGTCCTCTCTCTCAAAAGTAAAATCATCTACATTATATATCATTTTATATTGAACATTAAGATTTTCACAATGAAATGCTTTTATTAATTTTCAGACTAGAATTTTAGAACTATAATAAACTTAAATAATAATTTACTCTATTTCTTTTATGTTATTTTTAAAAGAGAAAAGAAGCTTAAAAGTATTAAATTACTTACTCCAGAACACATGAGTAAGGAATATTTAAATTTATGCTCCCAACTCCACACCCAGTAGTAATTCCACAGAACATGCTGTGTATTATATGATATATTTTAAGGGTTGCAAGCAACTATATGCTGGTCAAATCTGGCCCATTGCATGTTTTCAATAAAGTTTTATTGGAACAAAGCCACATCCATCTTTTTACACATTGTCTATTTCTTTTGCTATAATAGCAAAGATAAATAGTTGCTATAGAGACCATGTGGTCCATCAAACCGAAAATATTTACTATCTTTTAATTTGCAGCAAAAAGTTTGATAACCCCTGAGTATTCCACAAGAATATAATACATTAAAGGTTCAAGTTCATAATGCAATAATACCATCCCCATCAACAAACCACAATTTGAAGAATAAGGTATCATGTCCTTGACAAAATAAAAGACATTTCTTAAATGTATAATTGTGTGCTTATTCTATGCTAAATGATCACAGCACTAACATCACCCTTGCTATGCCAATGTGTTTTTTTTTGGGGGGGGGGGGTTCCCTTGGGTTGCCTCTGTTTTTTAATAAGGAAATTGAAGTTTAGGTTGGGGGTAACTTGCCCTGGGTTACTCAATCTTTAACAAAGATAAAATGTTACCTGGAATCTGATTCCAGAAAAAAAAAATTAATAGCACGAAAGTGAAAGATTAAAATATGCAACATCAGTCAGATTGAAAAAATTTCAACCTAAGAAGCAGAAGCAATTTATTTCAAATATAGCTCATATTATTAAAGTGACTTAAGGGGATATTTTTGTTCTTTATGCAAAAATATACTATTAAAGGGGAAAAACATGAAATTAAAAAATACAATTATAAAAAAATTCAATAAATGGATCAAATAATGTTATCATTATACCAACAAACAAGCAGAAAGTATGAAAGACAAAAGAAGGAAATCTTCCATAACACAGGGCAATAAAACAAAGAAGTGGACTCTATTGTGGGGGGAGGGGAAAGAATCCCTGAATAGAGGACAGAGTCAATGGAGTACAGGAAAAGTAAAAAAAATACAAATAAATAAATAAAATAAAAAAACCTTTACTAAGCTAAGAAATAAGGATGACTTTGGAATTAAAAGTACTCAGTATGTATCTAGTAAAGTGTCTGTAGGGGCTAGGGGGAGTACCATTTAGGTAGATTGTGGGGCAATTTCAATATTCCAAAGGCAAAGAAGAAAAAAAAAAAGAAAACCTAACATCTTTCATAGAGGGAGAAAAAAAAGATTACTTATTAAGCAGTGAGATTCAAAATGATAACAAAATTTTTAAAACCACATTTTACATTATAAAACAATAGTTTAAGGCCTTTGAAGTTCTGACAGAAAATTATTTTAATTCTATAATCCTATGCCCACAACAATCTATAATTAGTGGTCAAAGGAAACTAAAATATTTTTGTATCAGCAGAAACAAGAAAATATACCTCCTATGTAACCTCTGATGAAACATTATTCAAGGGTGTTCTCCAGCAAAACACAGAGAAGGCTAAAAAGGCAGGTGACAATAGGTGAATGAAAAAGTTAACTATAATCAAGAAGTGAAGAAATTTAAAATAACTTAAAAATCTAATGCCCTATACTGTTCTTAGATATTTTCATCTCTGTGGGTCCAGGCCAAATATTCGATTTAATACTGAATAAGAGTTATATGAGCATAAAACTATAAATGTGATTTTTATTAAGGATCATATTTTGATTTAAGTTATAGTCCATTTGGAAGATTTAATTATATTTAGAGATCGAACTTTGACAATGTAAAATGATAATATAACTGCTGTAACTATAAAAACTTAGTAAAATCAGGAGGGGAGAAAGGAACTAATGTGCTAAATTCTTCATTTCTAAGCAATTATTCAAAAATATTTTTAAAAATATGATAATTCAAGAAATTGATGTATAATATTTTAAAATATAATGGTAACTACCAAAATAATTTTAAAATAGAAACAAAGAATGATTGCCTCTGAAAGTGGGAGGTTCAGGGAAGTTGAATTTTTACTCTTTAGATTCTTTTGAAACCACTTGAATTATTTTCACCATGTGCAAATATTAATTTATAAAAAATATTTTATTGAAGGCACACAAGGAGGAGATCAAGTAAGTAAAATATATTTTGTATACATTTCGTAACAATATAACATCTTTGGGTTGCTATGCTTATCTTCCTCCTTGATATCTTCTTAGAACTGTCTAGAGGTCAGCCGTGAGTTCAGACCTCTGTAAAAAGTGTCATTATCAGAACTAAGCCCAGAATTAAACTGGTGATTTGAAACAAATTAGAGACAGTTAAAATATAACAATGAGTGCAATGGTAAAATGCACCTTAACCAAGTGTGCAAAACTTACTATGAAACAGGCACCATACTATACCAGGGGAAAAGGGTGCTTAAAATATGGGTCCCACTTTTATTGGGAAATATGATAAATATCTATTCATTCATATAACAAATGTTTATTAACCACATACTTATTTGTAAAGAAGCAAAACAAATGCATCTATCTCAATTATCAACTAAGAATTTTTACTTCACTAAACCAGTGAATCCTCCACCTTAACTAAAATCAAGTTAATGAAGGATTTCCTTACTATGAGACCATAATTCTAATTTTGCTTAATAAATAAAAGAAAAGCTAGAATTCAATATACATAGGTTTGTTCATTTCCCTTTATCCTTGTCTACTATACCAAGTACTTAATTTCAGATAACCTGATATCCTGACTCTGGTGATCTATCTGACTTCCTTTAGTATGTCTCATTCATTCATTCACTCACTCACTCACTTATTCAATCATTCATCCAGAAAATATTTATTGCATATTAACTATGCACCAGGCAAAGTTCTACGCTCTGGGAAAAGACAAAAACTGGAAAATTCAAACCCTCATGGAGTTTACATTCTGAACTCGTCTTCTATTTAAAAAACAACACTTTCATTTCTTTGGATCCTTCTTCAACCCACACCCATGAGGAATGCTAATAATTGGCACAGTAATATATAACAAGTACTCTTCTGTTTGCAAAAATAGAAAATGAGATTAATGGATAATGAACAATTTGTCCAAATCAAAGAACAGGAGATTTCTTGAACTAAATAAAGCCTAAGAGAGATTTATTTTGGTCTCCCTGAGGTGAGTGGGAAATCCAATCTTTAAATTATAAAAATATTTTCTGTGCATTGGCAAAAGAAAATTAAAATTAAATACGGATGAAAATGTAGAGTATGCATAACACCCTGAAATGTGTACTTTATGGACAGACCTATCAATTTTACCTTAAGAATCTACAAATGAAGATAGTAATTAAAGCTTCGGTCACATTAAGGTAGCATTTTTTCCCTTATGTTAAATAATATGAGAGCAATTGGCATGCCAGAGAAGTTTCTCACGTACTTTTTAAATATTTCTTACTTATATTCCCTAAAGTAAAAGGAATAATTAACTGAAATCCAATTAGTGTAGACTTAGAACACCTGTTTCAGAAATCCTTTGAATCACTTTATCATATTATTATTTTTTCATGGTCTTTGTTTTAAGATGAAACACATACCCCTATCCTGTTACTCTTAGGAGCTGAAAGATTTGCATATTACATAGAAGAAAAGTATCTGTTTGTGAAAGAAACTTGAAGATTAAAAAGACCAAAAGAGTTATGGATATCTTAGAACAGCTACTGTTTCTTAACCCTCTTTTCACCAAAAACAAATTTGTAAAACCTCTCAGTGCTAGGGGAAAAAAAAAGAATTTAAGAGAGGATGATAGAAACCTCGCCTTTTAAAAACTATCAATAATAAAATCACTGTTTAAAATGCACACTAAAGAAGGAAATAATGCATTTTGATGGGGGAAATATTTGATACCTTATTTTTCAAATAGCAGTGGAGAGGAAATATAAGTTTCACTGTTATACCAGGAATAGTAAATTATGGTAATTCTTATGAATCAACAAGAAATCCAAAGAGAATAAATATCTAACTGAAAAAAAGGCATCACAAATAGGGAAATGTATAAGGAGAAGAAAGATGCAAAATTAATAACAAGTATAAAGCATATCAATAATTTCACTAATGCCAGGATAAATTTTCTCATTAAACACTGAAAGCATCTAATCAAGTTTAAAAGAAAAATGGAGTTCTATGCTGGAAACCAAAAAAAATCTTAGAGACTTGGAAATTAAAAGTCAATTTCTCACTAATCCTGGGCTTGAAAAAGAATTCAAAGGCAGAGTACCAACTATCTCAAAGGCAATGCAGAGGGAAATGGTTCATAACAAAAATGCAAACACCACAAGCATCTTTTTAATAAAAAAGGGTAGAGAGATGAAGGTTTCTGAGGAAAGTGGCAAGGGAACTTTGCATTTCTGTGACTTTGAGAAGTTACTTCTATTTCTAATGACCATTTTAAGAAATACTTACAATGCCCAAGCACCCTAGCCTCATGATCCACAGTTGCACATCCAGTGTATACCCTGATCGCCCCTTCGCTACTTCTTCCCTTTCACCAAATCCTTTAGACTATTGGATTTATCATTCACCTTCAGAAGGTAAGAAAGAGAAGCAAACTACAAGAATGTTCATCTCTCTAACTGTTCACAACTTCAGAAAGAAGTGATGTGCAGATGGCTCAAAGGGAATGACTCAAATGAACTTACGGAATACCAATACTTTGGTACCAACAATGCTATATAGCTTTCATTTATATCTCTTTCTGTGTTCTTTTTAAAAATCCAAGGAAATATTCCTTAGGAAAAAAATTTATAGATGAATAAATCAGATCATATGCCAAAATATAGATGAAGATGATACAATAAAGCTTAAATAAATATTTAATTTATGTGAGATCAGCGTAATGTATTGACTTTAATCTAGCAGAAATTGTTTTTAATCTGGCAGAAATTGGAGCCATACTTTCCAATAGACATATAATGTGAACCAGTTATGTAATTTTAAATTTGCTAGTAGCAACCTGGTTGGGTAGCTCAGTCAGTTAGAGCATCATCCCAACATGCCAAGGTTGTGGGTTCAATCCCCACGTCAGAGCACATACGAGAATCAGAAAAAGATAAGCAAGATATGATTTCACTCAGATGTGGAATTTAATGAATTAACTGAACTACCAAGGAAAACAGAGACAGACTCATAGATGCAGAGCAGGCAGACAGCTCTAGCTATCTCTGGTGGGGGGAGAATTGTGGGGGCATTAAGCAAAAAAAGAAAAAAAACAAGAGAGAGAACTCAGGTACATGGACAACAGTGTGGAGATTATGGGAGGGTGGGTTGGACGGTTGAGTGGAGTTGGGAGAGGGCATAGAGAGGATCAAAGGTGATGGAAAAAATAGGTAAAAAACTTATAATAGCAGGAGAAAATAATCAACCAGTGAATATATAAATAAGTGAATAAGTGGAAAAAGAAGTCGATGTGTCTCTCTCCCTCTCTCTCTCCCTTCCCCTCTCTCTCTCTCAAGTTCAATTTTTTTAAGTAAAATAGGTATATAAATAAATAAATAAATAAATTCTTTAGTAGTCACATAAAAAACAAGTAAAAAGAAAAAGATGATACTACATGTCTTATTATGCCCATTATACCTCAAATATTATTTCAAGGTGTAATTAATGTAAAAAGTGATGCATAAGATACTTTTTATTCTTTTTTACTATGTCTTCAAAATTTAGTTTATATTTTAATTTAAAGCACATCTCAGTTTGTACAGAACACATTTCAGTGCTTAGTAGTCACATGTGACTATCATATTAGACAGAAGTAATTGGACATAATTGAGAATAGTCAGATCCAGTGACCCAGCAGAAATTTACAGGCCCTGTGCCTCTAATTTATTGATAAACCATTTACAGTTACATATTTCTATGCATAAAAGAGAGCACAGGCTACTGAACTGTTAATTACATCCTCTTGTGGCCAAAGAAGTTTTCTCTGCCTTTGCAGAGTTTCCAATCCAAATACATAGATAAAACAGGGCAGAAAAATGTGCCAAATACAAAGAACAAGTTTAAAAGTAATATTTAGGGCATAATTTTAAATATTTGTAGGGAATTTATGTACAGAAAAATTATATATAATTTATTTATGCATTGGTTACTGATCTACAGTTTCTAGTCACACTTGAACTTTTAAGTTTCATTAGTAGAGAAGCACTATTGGTAACAGTGATATTCTGCAGAACTTGGTCTATTTCCTTATATTTATTTTCCTTACAACTCTTGATAAATTATATTTCAGTTAGGTGTTTCTAATGTAAGGCTTGGTGTTTTGTGCAAAATTCCTTATTGGTTCCTTTCTACAAATCAATGCTAATTTGACTTCTCCAGTTTGACTTGATGCAGTCACCCTAAAAACCTAATTCATAGAACAGAAACACATGAATGCACTTGTTGGAGTCTTCTTTTATCTCTGGTATGTTGATTTATCCACCCACTCGCTGACCTGTTGTATGATAATTAATCTTCATCCTGAAACTTTCTACTTCACCTTAGATAAGACACTCCATGCGAATAATCCTCAAAAATCCTACTTAGTCATGAATCCCTACCATGATACTTCCTGGTGAACTGCTTAGTGCTGTTTTCTATCAAGTCAAATATTTGAAAATTACTGACAATTAATAAAATTAGCCTAAGTTGTAAGTTTATAATAGAAATCCAGGCCTATTTCAGTCTATGCCTGTGACAAAAAACAAGATCATAGTGAAGAAAAGAAAATATACTTTAAAAGGTTCCTTAGATAATAATACAAACTTCAGACTTCTTGATTCATTTGAGATTTTTAGTAGCAGTTGAATTTAATCGTCTGTGTATATATTAACATATTCTGCTAAAATTTGTCCTATGTTGATAGACAAATAAAGGTATTATAAATACAACATCTTAACTAATTCACTCATTATATCTATGTAAACTTTGTAACAAATATTGACTTGGCTCATTTTCATATATTCTCATTTTGCCACATGTTCAAAATCACTAGAAATTAAAGTTTGAATTTTATTGCCCTACAACAGTATTTTTCTACATTCATATTTATAGGGTAAAGAACTCATTGAAAGAATAGCAACATATATCCTTTCTTAACCAAAGGGAGAATATAAATGGAAATGAATAGGGTAAAATAAATGTTTGTTTAATTATATACATTTTCTTAGTTGTTGAAACCAATGCAAAATTTTAATCAAAAGGCACTAACTTCACAAAATAAATATCTTTAAAAAAAACTTATTTGAAAATGGGAAACTGTGCTATTTACTCCAGAAAATAATATTGTCATGGATGTCATTGTCACAGAAACTTTTGGGAGAGTGGAGAAAAAAAATATTAATGACATCCTCTGGATGAAGAAAGAGGACACAAGTTAAGAAGATCTGACAGGTCTGCAAGCCTGGTGAGCAGGTTGGTAGAAAGTAGGGTCAGATGTACAAAGCGGAGGCAAGGCAAGCTGGGGTAAAAAGCCAATTAGCGGATGAAAGGGTAGAATTCTGAGTTCTGAAACACAGGGGTGATAATATAGGCAGCTTGGGAGAGGATTAAAATAAAGAAGTGATAACAGTATTCAGCTGAGAGGGAAAGCTGTCAAAAATGTAAATAGGAATAAAAAGGTAAAACAATAAAGACCAAAAAAAAACCTGACATTTAATCAAGGGTTATAGTAGCAGAAATTCAAAGAGAGGAAATGTGATGGTTTTAACTCTAAGTGTTCTGAAATCATTAACAGAGGACCAAGGCAGATGGAAAATTTCATCCCAATTACAGGAAGACAAATGGGCTTCAAAGGAATAGAGACATATTTCCCATTTCACTTCCTGGTTGCTTTTCTTGAATCCATCATATTAGGCAATCAAAACCTGATATCCATAATTAGATCTTTATTACATAGGGTACTATCTATAATAATAAAGTATAATATGCTAATTAGGCCAGGCATCCTTTTGGATGACCTTCGGGATGAAGCCAGAGCTATGAGGGAAGCCCGGGTCCCAGGTGCCGGCTGGCAGTCAGAGGGAAGCCCAGATCCCGGATGCCAGAGGGAAGCTGGTGCTGGCAGCCGGGGGAGGGAAGGACTGTTCTTGCATGAATTTCGTGCATCAGGCCTCTATTCTATATATATAAAATCCCAGCGACCAGAATGGCAGAATGACCAGAACAACCAGAATGACCAGTGACTATGATGCGCACTGCAGCAGCCAACCAGCCTGATCTGGGCCCCAATTGACCCCACACCCACCCCCTCAGGCCGGCCTGGCCCCCAATCAGCCCCAACACCCTGATCAGGCGGTGGGGCCAGCCCGCCAACCACCCATGGCCCCTCCCCCATTGCCAGCCTTGCCCAATGGGCCCCCACTGGGGTGGGCCATCTGGACCCCACTTGTGCATGAATTCATGCATTGGCTGCCCAACGGGCCCCCACTGGGGTGGGCCATCTGGACTCCACTTGTGCATGAATTCATGCATTGGGACTCT
>NW_006383008.1:1068728-1092502 GCF_000327345.1 Myotis davidii
GGGAAATTTGACCTTTGATTCATTCCTTAATACATAGGTTGATGCTTTATTATTATTTACTTTTAGGAGGAAATAAAATTTTAATATGTTTTTTTCTAGCCTATTATTCTATATTTTCCCTCTGTATCTAACATGTTTTATTTTATTTTTTAAAGTTATCTTTATTGTTGAAAGTATTACAGATACCCCTTGTATTTTTTTTCCCAGTGACCCCCTCCATCCTCACCCTCTTGCTATCATTTTAAATTTCACTGCATGGCACTGTTCAACCACATATTGGAAACAGACATGTCTTTATCCATTATTCCTTTAAATATTGAAACATATCACCAAAAATACAAAAAACTTTAAAATTATAATTTTAATCCTTGTTCTGACTAAATTATGGATAATTTTTGTAATATAAAAATGTTTTTATCCAATCAGGTTTCTAATTATTGATGGAATGTCATATTTTTTCAATTAAAATGATAAAATACATAAGAAAAGGTCAGTGACAAAGACAGCAGGGGCAAATAGTGACAAGAACACAAGGGTTTAAATATTTAAAGATACTGTGTTGTGTATAAACATACAGCAGTCTTAAACAAGTGAAATTTAAACTTCATCTTAATAAGAAATTGCTCATAATGAAAATGAACTGTGCTTTAAAATGTTTCAGGCCAAAAGCTCCAAAAGCAGCCTCTCATAAAATATGCTTAAAACACACATATAAACATAGAAAATATAAAAACCAAAATTAAACTAAATTAAAGGTGACACTAAGACCAGATCAAAGAATGCCAAAACTATACCTCATGAACCAATACTAAGTGGAAAAAACAATGCGAAATCCATTTTTTCCCCTAGTACTTCTCTTTACTCAGTGACCCAGGAAGAATACAATGAGAAAATTGGGAAGTTTCTTATTCCAGTCCCAGTACATACCTTTTGAGCTAAAAGAACTTCTCAATGAGTTAAATAACATAACTTTTGTTTCCCAACTCATGAGGCCCTAATGAGATCTATCAGAAAAAAATGTGTTTCCTAGAAGAAAAGTTAGGAGAATGATGACCAATGCACATCTTCATAACAACGTTGAGTTATAAGAATAATAATATTAAAAACCTTGTAATCCATCAGGCAAAAACACAAAATCCTACCACAATGAAATAAAGCTCAGGCTGGCCTCAGACTTCTTCATGACATTAAATGCCAGAAGAGACTGGGAGCAATAGCAGATTTTTGAGATGAAAATGTGGTGGTCCAACAAGTCAGTCTTTCACCAAATTATATTTTATGTATCAAAGCATCTGAAAACTTCTCTCAGAATAGGAAAAACAAAATCCATGTACTACTAAAAAAATTATTGAAGATATACTTCAAAAGGCCAGGAACATAATGATCAATATAATTTGATAAACAAGAATAGAGGCAGAGACAAATGGTAGTGGAGGGGGAGGGTTAGAGAGCAACCAAAGGACTTGTTTGCATGCATATTAGCATAACCAATGGACACAGACACTGGGGCGGTGGGGGCTTGCTTGGGGTGGGAATGGTTGGGGGGGGGCATCAATTGGGGGAAAAGGAGACATATGTAAAACTTTAGACAATAAAAAAAGACATATAGTCATTATTTAAAATGCATGTGCTCTCCTAAATCATAAGTTTAATTAAGGAAATAAATTTAAGGTTCAAAGTTATAAAAAAAAAAGGCCAGGAACAAATTAAATATAACCAGCATTAAAAATCTGAAAGTTGAGAGGACAAGAACAATATTATTTCATTCATATGTGGAATATAAAACAATAACAAATAACCAAAACCAACATAGAAACAAACATAAAAACACACCAAACTCATAGGTATAGACAACACTATGATGGTTACCAGAATAGCAGAGGGTGAAGGGAGGATGAAGAGGGTAAAGTGGGTCAAATATATAATGAAGGAAGGAATCTAAACTTTGGGTGGGGAACACACAATGGACTATAGAGATGTCATATTATAAAGTTTATATCTGAAATTTATATAATGTTATTAACTAGTGTTACCCCAATAAATTCAATTTTATAAAATTTTAAATCTGATAGAGTAATCTTACCTAATAATAGACAAACATGGTAATTGACCATACCTTTGCTACACGTTCCATTGGCTAATCAGCAAGATATGCAAATTAACTGCCAACAAAGGTGGTGGCCGGCAGCCACGGAGCTGGAACTAGCAGGAGGCTTGCTTGCTCCAGTGATGGAGGAAGTCAAGGTTCCCCACCTGCTGTGGCCTGGCTCTAAGCTCCACTCAAAACAACAAAGTTTCAATTATAGAAGCTAAACAAACCCCAGATACCTGCTATCAGCCAGCCATGGCCACAGAGCTGGAACGCAGGAGGCTTTCCCTCCCACCCGAACTGGCCAGCTCTGAGCCCCACTGAGGCAACAAAGTTTTAATTATAGAAGGTAAATAAATCCCAGAAAGAAAGAAAAAAAGAAGAGGCTGGGAGCTTCTGTCGCTGGGGAGGTTTTGCCAGCCTGAAAATGGCCCTCAGCCCTTCACCCAGACTGGCCAGGCACCCCAGTGGGGACCCCCCACACTCTAAAGGTGGTGTGGCCAGCCTGAAAATAGCCATCAGCCCCTCACCCAGGCTGGCCAGGCACCCCAATGGCACACTAGCAGGGACACCCACCCAGAAGGGCAAACCAGCTGGCCCCCACCCATGCACCAGGCCTCTATCCTATATAGTAAAAGGGTAATATGCAAACTGACCCTAACAGCAGAAAGACTGAGAATGACTGGTCACTATGACACACACTGACCACAGGGGGCAGATGCTCAATACAGGAGCTGCCCCCTGGTGGTCAGTGCGCTCCCACATGGGGGAGCTCTGCTCAGCCATAAGCCAGGCTGATGGCTGCCAGTACAGCGGTGGTGGTGGGAGCCTCTCACGCCTCCTCAGCAGCGCTAAGGGTGTTAGACTGCAGCTTAGGCCTGCTCTCCACTGGCAAATGGACATCCCCCAAGGGCTGTCGGGCTGCCAGAGGGATGTCTGATTGCCAGCTTAGGCCCAATTGCCCAGGGAGCGGGCCTAAACCAGCAGGTGGTCATCCCCTGAGGGGTCCCAGACTGCGAGAGGGCACAGGCTGGGCTGAGGGACACCCCCCACCCCCATGCACAAATTTTTGTGCAACGGGCCTCTAGTACTTCAATTATAATCTATAAAATTACATTATTACAAGATAACCACATGTTCACAAAGTAGTTAGAGAAAATACTTAAGTATTAGGGGAAAGTGAACAGTAAACTGAAATTTTAAAAATGGTGAACTTAAATTCAAACAATAGTATCAACTTTGGGGCAAAACTGATACAAAGAACCAGAGTGTTAAAGTGGAAAAATCAATAATCCCCCCAGGGAACCTGTAGTCTTAGGCTGGTTCACATAAGGGTCTATGGTTAAAATTCACACTGACCCTAAGTTAGGAAATAGCCAGGCTTAAAGATTCAGTTAAAGTGACTCTAGGTTGGCAGTGCCCTCTGATTCCAGCCCATGCAAATATAAACAGACCTGGTAGAAAAGGAGCAAAGCAGATCTAGCGAGGGCATCAACAGTACCCATGGTTGATTTAAAAAACCGGTCTTCCCTTTTGGATGTTCAGATTCATATTTCAATGTTCTATTTTAAATAAAAGGTGTATTCACATGATCAGACCTTCAATATGCTACTGAATTTAGAATCTACTGTTTGAACTTATTAGAAACCATAGGGAAACTATAACCAAGCTCTCCCAACACAGAAAATACTCTCAAGTTATGAAAAATTATTTAGTTACTTATACTGATGATGATATGAAAAAAAAGAAAAAAATATATATATATAATTAAAAGTGAAAGTACTTTTATGTTGAGGGAATTTGTTATAACTAAAATGTGATAATAATATATGTATATTACATTCAACTACAAAAGCTAAATATATAATAAGGTACATGTTTGAAAGAATCAGAATTGTGAGAGAACTTGAGAATAGTAACTCCTGTGACTAACTCATCTTTATACAGCAAATATCACCTATTCTTCAAAAACTATTCAAGAAAATAAATAATTTTCATTTTTGTTACATTTTACCAAGATTTGCAAAGAAATATTTTGTTCATAAAGGAGAATTCTATATATAAGAAGTTAACTCATGTCCTTTGACTATTAACTAAAACTTTGGTTTCAGAATATTGAGGTAATATTTATTAAATATTTATTATATATCAAGTGTTCTACATTTTATATAAGTATTACTAATCCTATGAATAGACACTATTGTTATCTGCCAATTTATACAGAAGGAAACTGAGGTATAGAAGAATTAAGTAAATTTTATAATCATAGTAGAGGCCCAGTGCACGAAATTCATGCACTTGGGGGGTGGGGGGGGTGCACTCTCTTCCAGTCCAGGAGCCCTCAGGGGATATCCAACTGAGCTGTCAGTGGGACATCCTTAGCACTGCTGCGGTGTCTCTCCTGCCACCCCCGCTGCACTCGCCAGCCATGAGCCTGGCTTCTGGCTGAGCAGTGCTCCCCCTGCATTGAGTGTCTGCCCCCGCTGGTGGTCAGTGTGCATCATAGCGATTGGTCGTTCCACCATTCGGTCTATTTGCATATTAGCCTTTTATTATATAAAATAGCTTGCAAGTGGTGGAACCAAGCTATAGACTCAAGTAGTTTCTCTCTAGAGAGCACACACTCTTAACCATAACAAAATAGTTATTTGCAAGGCTGTGAGTAATAAAGAAGTAGAAATAAAGGGTTGCTAGCACTAAGAATCAGAACAACTTAAACAAAGCATAATCTGGAATACATTTTTAGTCTGTGAACTGACAGTATTTTCAAAACAGACAATTAAGCTAGGCTGTGTGATGCAGAATATTAGCTTCCACAGTGATAATATACCAATCAAACAATTTTCCTCATGTGAAACTGTTATTTTTTAAATTTAAGCTTTTTTGAAAATATCAGAACAGATGTTCTTTTAGGTTCCTATAGGGAAAAAAATGACTCAAACCTGAAACTCTTCCTTCATCTGAGAGAGAGAGGTCATCAAGGAGAGTAAACATTCATCCATAATCCATGACTACAATACAGCTGAAAGTCAGAGAATTAAAATCTTCAATTTACATGTCCAAAGAAAAATACATGACACCAGCAGAACTAAGTGAAGTCCAAACCTGTGTGAAGAGTCTGGTGCAGATTTCATGGGAGATTAGGAAGGAAAATGGCCCTTGGTGCACCTGAGGTCAACTCATCCCCAGAAAGAATCTTCTATGAGTAAGTAATATTAAGAACAGTCTGCTACCAGGTAGAGCAGAGGAGTGGCTGTTGGGGAGTCAAAATGAAGGAGCTCGAAACTGCTTATGAAGAGAGATGCCTGTCATGGGAAGTGAAGGTGTTGCTTAGAGGATTGGTGGTGGCAGCAAAAAGATAATAAGTGATAGAAATTAAGAGCCCAATTTATTATAAATAAACAAAAGAAAATCACAAAATCAAAGAATATAACTCCTCCAAAGTACCTCCATCAGGGTGGTATAATGTTATATTCTCACCCACAATGTATGAGAATGTGTTCCTTCACAACTTTATCAGCAAGGTATATTGTCAAGTTAGGGATTTATGTCAATTTCATAAGTGAGAAATGGTCAGATAAGTGCAGTTCTAATCTTCATTTTTATAAGTTGAGTGACCTTGAACGTCTTAAATGTATTTTAGGGTCATTTGTATATTTATCTATATGAAGCATATGTTCATGTCTGTAGCTTATTTTTCAGAGTTCTCTTTTGGAATACTAACATTTTATCTGCATTGTGTGTTGCAAATATTTTCTAATATTTTTTTTTCTTTTTTTCTAGCCCTATTCAATGAAAATGCATAGGAACATTATGCACATCATGAACCCAGATTTTTATTTCTAAATACAAATCCCTACTAAAAGGAACATGGGATCTTTTTAAAAATTAATATTTATTGCTGAAAGTATTGCATATGTCCCCTTTTCTCCCCATTGACCCCTTTCTAGCCCACCTCCACCCCCTACCCCAGGCTTTCACCACACTATTGTCTGTGAACCTGGGATCTTTGAAGAAATAATTGATCCTAAGTCTTGGGCAAGGAAAGTATAAGGTAAGCTTGTAATATCTTGCTGAGCCAAAAAGCAAGGAAGTAAAAGAAGAGAATATGGAGGAGATGAAAGTTATTCCATTAATAAATGTCAAATGAATTATATAAGTAGAAAATCATCACTTTTCAAGCACTATTGTAATACCTGATTTAAGCAAAGATCATCATGAATGCTAAAAAATATTAACATTTTGTTGATTACAGGATATTCATAGTCCTAAAGTATCACCCACAGTTATTGATTGCAAGAAAAAAGGATATCTTCACAATGGAAGAACCTCAGCAATGCCACCTTAATGAAATAATTAAAGTTAGCATCACCAATAATGGAACAAGTCAATATTGTATGCCTGCTGCCATAATATGAGGACACATGATGACCTGTGCAGTATGCTTGACAAAAATGTTTAACGTAATTCTAGTAATAGAGGAATAATCAGTAGGAAATTATAAAAAACAACTGTCCTAAACTTTTCAAAAGTCACAGTCATGAAAAATATTCTAGAAAATGTTCTAGATTTTAAAATGTTGTTGAAAAAATAAAACAACTTATGAAAGGGATGCTAATTGGATAATTGGGAAAATTTTATGTGTTAATATCAAGTATATTCTTGCATTATTATATATTTTGGATCTGACAACAATATTATAAGGTTATAAAGATGGTTATGAATAGGTTATGAATGAGAATGTCCTGTTTTAAGGAGATGCATGTGGAAGTATTTAGGGGTGAATTACCATTATGTCTGCAACTAATTTTCATTTATATATTATAGAGAGACACTGCAAATGTAGTGAGTTGGTAAGAGCTGGTGAATCTGGATAAGAATATATGGGTGTTTGTTATTTAATATTTTTAGTTATCCATAAGTTTAAAATTTTATAAAATATAAAGAGGAAACATTTTAAATGCATTTAGCATTAATAAACTAAAAAGTAATGCATTAACTTGAAGAGTTCAGAAATTATTTTAAGTTGTGCAAAGCTAAGACAATCTAAAGCATCATAATATGATATATTCAGGTTATTTAATAGTTTATTACCTAAACAAGAATAATTAAAAAGGAAGTATGTGCCATTTGTTTATCCACTCACTATTTCTATATTAAAGATATATTCCTATCAGAAATAGGAATACAGTTTTCTTATATATTGTTCTCATCTATCAAATATGGGTAGCAATTCTCAAGAATGTTCACTCAGGTTAATTTGACAAGTGTATTGTAGATTTTGGAATAAGGAGAAGTTGGGCTAGAGTCATACATTTATTGTTGCAAAATCACACATTGGCATCATGAGACCCTGGCTTCAAGCCCCACCTCTATTACTCACTAGATATGGAATTACCATCTAATCATTACATATGGAGTTACCATCTAATCACTAGATATGGAATTACTATCTAGCTTATTCAGACTTCATGCTTCTTATCTTTAAAATGTAAATAAACACATCTAGTTCATTCCTGGCTCTGAAGAATTTTAGGTTAAATAATAGATACCATATAATAGCACAATGTCTGGCCAAGTTAGAGCTCCATAAATGTTAGTTGAATAAGAATCAGGTATAGTCTAATAAAACCAATGGTGTAACTTGTTTTTGACACTTGAACTTGATTCGTTCTATATTAATATAGTCATTGGTGATGTCTGCAAGAGAGAATATGCTGAATTTTATGAGTATGTACTTCCCAGAAGAGATACATCTTCAATTAAAATTTGTATAAAATGACAGAGCTCAAAAAGGCACAAGGCCATATGTAAACTAATAAGAAACTCTCATCCATAATTGATCCACAAATGGGTTTTTAATTAATGCATTTTCTAATAGCTATTCAGCTATTGCATTTGTACTATTAAAATTGAAACATTAGCCCTAGCTGGTTTGGCTCAGTGGTTAGAGCATTGGATTGCAGACTGGAAGGTCCCGGGTTCGATTCTGGTCAAGGGCACATGCTCAGATTGCAGGCTTGATCCCCAGTGGGGGGTGTGCAGGAGGCAGCCACTCAATGATACTCTCTCATCATTGATGTTTCTATTTCTCTCTCCCTTCTTCTCAGAAATCAAGTAAAGTATATTTTAAAAAATTAAAACATTATAAAGCATTTTTATCATTATATATACACCTATCATTATATGTATAAACATTATATATATATAATCCTAACATTAGTTTTAACTCTTGTAATTCCCTTTTATTGCAGAAATGTGCTCAACTTATCAAAGCTGAGTCATCTTATACATAAATAAAACAGATGGTAATCTGTACATCGTATTTTGAGAAATGTCATGGCAGAAAGATCCCTAATGCCCCTTCCTAAAGATGAAAAAAAATGATGCTAATAGTGGATAACTCTACAAAAAGACCAGCAGTGAAAAGCCCCTCCAACTCCCCAAAATATTTTAATTACTTGCATTCTTTTAAAAATTCTCCATTAGGAAAAGGTGCATAAAAGGAACAGTGGGCATGAGAAGAAGGCAAATTTTCTAATTCACTATTTTTCCAGAAGCAAAACCACATCACATAAATAGATAATTGAACCAAATAGAGCATCTTGGGTAGCTGAGCTGTAGAAAGACCCCTTCTCCCACCTACTCATGTTAAACACACAGCAGTCCCTGTTTGTAACAAGTGATTTGTGCAGACATTTTATTTTACAGTTGAGGAAGAAGAGAAATATTTATTTGGGGCTACAAGCCACCAAGTCATGGGAGACAAGAATAGTGATGGTGTCTATTCCCTGCATGAACCATCCAGGTGTGAGCACCCATAGTTCCAGAGGTGAAGGTGAGAAAGTGATAGAACTGACAATAAATCATAGAAACTTAAGAGACAGAAGCTGCTGGTGTGTTTACTAGCACATCAGAGTCCTTGTGTATCTCTTAGCACAAGTGAAATTCTGAGCTGGGGAAAAAGCCTTTCTCTGTGATATCATCTCTCCCCGTCCCCTGCCCCCAACCTCTACTTCTGTGGCACTCTAGGGCTAGCAGCTTTGTGGGCAGCTGCACCTAGGGAAAACAGAAGGGCCTGTGTACGAGCTGCGGCTCTGTGGAGCAGGTCTGTGGGTGCTTGTCAGTGGAGAACAACACAGAGAGAACAAATATCCAGTCACTGGGAATAAATTGGATTTTAAGCACATATGAGGCACATGATCTTTTTATTCTCCATTATTAATAATTTTAAAGAAATTTAAGAACAAAAAATTGCCAGAAAATGTATGGCCAAATAAGCTCTTTATCTTTAAAATGTACTTTTATGTACCAAAATACTCCAAGTTTTTCGTCAGTTAACCACAATGGCAGAAAGGCCAAAATGTTTTGCTTGGTCTTATACATCTTTATTTACTAAGGATAAAAATAAAAGTTATCACAGTAAAGCCATTGGGAGCTTATAACTCCTACTTATACAACACAGAAAAAAAATTATTAAGAACTGATGTTTATTAACATGAAATTACAGGATATTTTAGTCTCTTGTGTGCATCAAAAAGCATTGCTTTCTCTTATAATGAAATCTCACATCTCTTTTACTATTTTACTAATATATTGTTATAAAAATGTATAATAGAAAGAAATCTCTTCATCAGTAGCATGAAAAATCAGCCCCATGGTCAATTCAACACATTTCTGGACAAAAACAAACAAAAAAACAAACAAAAACAACTACTGATCACTGATCTCCAGTACAAGAGAAATTCGGCAAAAAGAGTTTGCCGCCAGTGGTTTTTAAAACAATATATAAAATTGGATGGATGGGGAGGGAGAGCACAGAGTTGATTCGCATGACCAGGGTGAAAAGAAAAAACAAACATTATAGTTGCAAGAACATATATTCCATAACAAGTTCTTAAGACTCCCAGGTGCAACATCAGCAGCGCTCGAGTCTCAATTTTTATTGTAATCTTGTGGCTTTTTATTTGTAACTTATATGAAAAGAATCATATTGATTGGGGCAGATTTAACTCAGTAAAACCTATTCTACTGAGATTGTCTGTGCTAGGTGATTTTATCAAGTTCTCTTTTGGTTTCATTTTCTTCCTCATCCCTATTCCCAGGGGAGGCTGCAGCCCAGCTTGCAGAGCAAATTGCCCTAAATTGAGTTCTTTCTCTGGCATAGACAGGGCTGCCTCTGGCTCCTTGGCTTGAAAACTTTATGCATTCCTTTTTCCTTCTTCCTTTACAATCTCCTTCCCTTTTTCCAATTAACATGGAGAAGTTTGCACCAGTACCTGCTCCCAATTAAGTGAGTGCTGCATTACCAGCCGTACTCCAAGATCTTCTTTACCCTTCCTTCATTAGCCTTATTCCTCTGAGGCTGCCTGGCTGTCTGCCAGGGACTTATGGCAAGAATTCAAAATCTTGCACACTTTATCCCCTCCAAATCATTCTTGAATATAAGCAGTCTGTTCCTTAGGCCCAGCATGAGAAATCCAAGAATGTGTTCAAAATGGGTAGGGGGTGGGGAGGGAGAAAAGAGAAAAATGATTTATTTAAAAGGCTAACAGCCTATGCAAAGAAAGACAAGCTAAGAGAGGTTAAGCTTCCCAGTTAATTGACCTCAGTTCCTTTTTTAAAAGCTTGAGTAGGAAGAACAACAAATGACAGTTCGATGGCCTTGCTTTGTTTCTGAGTGCCTTCATGCCTACAGGAAATACATCGTCATCTTCACACCTCAGGCACACTGACTCCCCAACACTCAATTTATGCACCAGGATGGAAAAAGCCAACCTCGGAAGCTTAAGCAACACTTTTTTTGTATAAAGATCAACATGAAATTTTCCAACAAATATGAGTGCTATGGGGCCATTGCATCAGCCATTCTCAACTGACACTTGGCATCCGTAAGTGTGCATCAAGCTGTCATAAATGATGACCCAGGTGTCAGGCCACAGAAACAAATGGGCATTCCGTGTGCCTCCACTGCTCTCTAAAACTGAGCAAATTCCATTTACAGAGCCTTTAAACATATTTTAGCCCAATATGTAGGCAAATCCCAGTTCTGATACGTACTGTCTGTGTGACCTTGGGCAAGTTATTTAACTTCTCTGAGCCTCGTGCTCCCCATTTGTAAAATAGGGATAATAACTGTTTCTGGTGCCAAATGCTGTTTTGTAGACTAAGTAGAGCGTGTAAACCTCTTAGCACAATCCCTGGCACATGGCACATAGATAGTGTCAACTCATTATTATTGCTACAAGTATTGCTAGTAAGCAAAAATACACCAGATGATCTGACAGAACTTTTGGAGCTTTTCCCAGAACATCACAAGGGCCAAGGACAATTTATAGATGATTTTTAATTTTAAAAACAAAAACTAAAAAATGTGCAATTGCAATCTCAGAAACTGACCCTTGTTTGGCACAGACCCCAACATAGCTAAAGCATACACTAAGGTCATTATTAGAAGCCATATCATTTATTGCTAATTATAAGTGATCAAATTCTTGAAGCACCTTAGAAAATATATAACATCGTTGAATTTTTCTAAGGATACTATGTGATTTAACACTTTAAAACAGTCATCATTGAAGTAAATTTATTTCAGTTCTGAGAATTAACATAGAATTTGGTTTATCACCTAGTGAGAAACTTCCAAGATATGCTTAGTGCCACCATTTACTAGTTTAAAAGAAAAGAAGAACAGTACACCCAGCCAGCATTGATTACTGGTTGAGCTTCAGCCTATAAACCAGGAGGTCACATTTTGATTCCTGGTCGGGTTACATGCCTGGGTTGCAGGCTCAATCCCTAGGGTGGGGTGTGCAGGAGGCAGCTGGTCAATGATCAATGATTCTCGCTCGTCGTTGATGTTTCTATCTCTCGCTCCCTCTCCCTTCCTCTGTAAAGTGAATAAAAATATATATTTTTTAAATGCAAAAAGCCATAATTACTCAATCTTTTTAAGTTATTATATTGAGACAAAACAAAAATGTGTATTTTTGAAAGGGGAAATATTGTGAATACATTTGTGTTGACCATTTTCATCCCCTTCAACAGACACAATTCCATCTATACACAAGCTGCAAGATTACTTCCTGATTTGTAAGAAATACAACTGTTGTATAAGAAACCCCAGGCAGCAGATATACTAGGTACTCCCAATACTGGACAGTATTTTATAAATAACATTTTTTTTCATCCAGTCCAGTTTTCCATAGCATTTTGAATAACTGTAGGGATGCAAACATTGGAATCAGAGAACTGAAATTATATTCCAGCCTCACCTTTTGCTTAAATTCTCAGACCCTCAATTTCATCAAATATAAAATAGGGCTAGTAATACCTTCAATGTAATGTCATTGTAAAATTACATTTAAAATGCTCAATTTGAGCAACAAACAGCTCTATACTTTTATTTATTTTCAATTTTTAAATCCTCAGTAGAGGTTATGTTATGTGTTTTTTAATTGATTTTAGAGAGAGAAACACCAATGTGAGAGAAACATTGATCGGTTGCACCCCAACCAGAGATCGAACCCACAATGTAGGTATGTGCCCTTACTGGGAGTCATACCTGCATCCTTTTGTATATGGGATGACATTACAACCAATTGAGCTATACAACCAGGTCCCAAGCTCTCTGCTTCCATCATCATCATCATCATCATCATCATCATCATCATCACTCTCATCATCATCGCTATCATTTTGTCAAGTTTTTTACTATTAAAAGATTAGTTTGTAAAATAGGAGAAGAGTATAAACTATGAAACAAGAGATTTTGAAATGTGTTCTTCAATCTATGAAATGTTGGTGGAACTGCATTGAACCCAATGGAGGTAACACACACCCACTAGTTCAGAGCATGCATGCTTGAGGACAGCTGTATTGAGATGCTTTTTAGAGATGATAGTTTTAAGGAATGGATTAGGAAATCTACTATATACAGGAAGTTACCTAAATTGCTGTTTAACAAAAAGACAGAATCACATATACTTGCACATAAGATATAAAGAAGGTTACATGGCAATAGCAGAGCCAGGACTTAAGCTCCAGTCTGCCATTTCCAGGTAAAGGTTTCTCAGGTGATCTCAAAAAAGAAAATAAAAGATATTTATACTCATAATTCAGAGATGTCATATTACTCAGTTATGCAAGAAAAAAATTTCATTGGAGAGTACAAAATTTTCCACCATTGTACTATCACAAGCATTTAAAAATTATAAAATTAACTTTAAAAGAAAATTTATTCTAGAGAAACCAAGATGGTAGCATAAGTAAGTTTGCTGCCTTGGACAACCACTTCGAAAATACAACTAAAAGACAGAATGGACATCATCCAGAATCACAGGAAGGCTGGCTGAGTGGAAGTACTACAACTAGGAGGAAAGAGAAAAGCATACCAAGATCCAGAGGGGACGCGGTGCTGAAGTAAAATACTAAGGTGCGGAGTGCAGTAACCCCGCCCTATTGAACCCTTGGGACCCACCCTGCCCAAGCCCTGCAGGGAGACTTTTGCTGGATAGCCTCAGGCAAAGGCTAGATTAGCACCTCCCTAGAGATCCAGGAGCCAGGAAGCCCAGAGGTCAGAGTGGGACCATCCAGTTTTCGGCTTCGTGGAACCATAAGAGACACACTCAGGGGGAAGACTCAGTGAGCACCAAAGCCCCACCGAAGCAAGTCTAGCCCCAGAGGGGTGTCTCCAGCACAGAAGTTCTCCCACTGCAGACACAGCTGATTCTCACAGCCAATTGGCCTGGAGGTCAATTCCTCACAGTGATAACTACAACAATCAAGGCTTAATTACAACAAGACTGTGCACAAAGCCCACAAGGGGGTGCACCAAGAGTGTCTACCTCAGGTAATTGGGACACTTAGCACAGAAAGGCACTCTATCGACACAGCGAAGCATAAAAAATGCCAAGACAAAGGACACAAACGACAGAATTGGAAGAAAGCAAACTGCAGGACATAGAGTTCAAAACCACACTTTTAAGGTCTTTAAAGAACTGTCTAGAAGCTGCCGTTAAAATTAATAAGGCCCTCGAAACGACTGGTGAGACCACCGATAAATGTAGTGAGATCCTCAAGAAGACTGGTGAAACCCTCGATGTTGTGATAAAGAACCAACTAGAAATTAAGCATACACTGACTGAAATAAAGAATATTATACAGACACCCAACAGCAGACCAGAGGATCGCAAGAATCAAGTCAAAGACTTGAAATACGAAGAAGCAAAAAACATCCAACACTCATTGTTTACCTGTATATAGGGCAGCATCTTATATTTTTAAATTTATTATAATGTAAGAAACTTAATGGCAGAAGTTTTTCTGACTCATTTTAATTTCCAAACAGTGCTTAGTACAATTTTCTGAAGATCACACACAAGCTGTAAATAACTCATGAATTAAATTTACAATTGTATCTAAACCTGGCCACCACCTTATACCATTCATTTTACCTTAACAGGCAAGAATATTGATATAAATGTCCATAAATGGCCAACATATAAAAAATGGTTTTCTCTTATTCTAGAGAAAATTGTTTGAAAATTAAAATGATTAAACAACCTCAGTTAAACTGTAAAAATTAAGCAAAAGAAATATACTGGGATATATTTGTACTCAGTTTAAATATACGTAAAAGTATATCTTGCTTGCTGGAAGTGGGGAGATGGGAGGGGGGAAGAGGAAAATACTGGAGAGTAATTACTTTAGATATGAGATGTCCAAAGTTCCTTGAATATGTAGGTGAATTATTCACATATTCATTCAACATTTTTCAGTAAACATGTATGAAGCACCTACTACACGCTAAGTAAGCACTGTGCTAAGTCAGGGAATACAAAGACGAATAAGGCTTAATATTTGACTTCACGTAGCTGAGGCTTAGAGAAAAAAGGTAAATAAACAAAAGAAATGTAGTAAGTCTTACAACAGCAAGATTTGCAAAGTGTAACTGGAAAACTCAGGCCAAGAGGCTTTGTAAAGGTATCAGGTGACTTAGCTCTTCTACTGAGAAAACAGCATGAGAGTTGGGAAGGACAGGACTTTGTTTTCAGAGTACTTATGCCCTCTTCTGCTTGCAGATATTATAGTGATAAATTGATCATATTTTAAATAGTACTAGTGTCATACCATAGAGATATAGCTATTTTTATGTATACTCTTTAAGATAGTTTATGGACTTCTGATTACATATGGCAGTGGATGCATGTATTTATTTGTTCCTCATCCTTGCAAAACCACACAAAACTCACAGTGAAAGAATTTTAAAACTTATAGACCCATAAAGATGAAAAGAATAGTAGTGGAGAAAATACCAGATAAGCAATATCAAATACATTTCTAAAATGTTCGAAGATAGATGGATGAAAAGTAACTGCTTAGCAAACCAGATAAAGCTGAAACCTCAACCTGAATTGAAGGAAGCCAATAGGAAGCTGACAATTTTACTTCAAAAATTCAAAAAAGTTTTAGAATATGGAAATACCAGGTATCTCTTATAGCAGGAAAAGGGAATATCTGGCCTGCAGACCATAGAAGGCCCAAGAAATCACTTGGTGTGGCTCTGCCAAGACATTAGGATTGAGTTAATTAAATCTTTCACCAAATATAGCAGGATAATTTTTAAGTTGATAATTTTGTATGGTCCACAACTGATGTTATAAATATCCAAAAGATCCTTGGCAGAAAAAAGGTTCCCCACCACTGTTTTAGAGTGAGATGTTCATATAGAGAAGAACAGGTATGTGAATGAAACAAGAGGATTAGTTGAAAGTTTACCTAAGAAAAAATTAAATGCCAGATTATTTCCTTGACCCCCAACATATCAGAGGTTTATACTCTGTAAGAGGTATGTACAGCAAATACAGGGTGAGATATTCTATTGAGTAATAGGGATGAAATACAAATCCCTGTACTGAATGGTGAGACCTGCAGGTCATTTTCTGGTTCAGTTCCCAGAACACAGACCATTGGGCTTTCTCCCTTCAAGCATAAAATCAGAGAAGTCCCCTGTAGAGAAACTGAAGGGCCCAGAGAAAACATGTACATGTATGAGATTTAAGGCCTCTATTAAAATGCCATGTTACCACCTATCACAACATAGCAAACCTCACCAAGGAATACAACCTCATTATAAAGGTTTTCCAAATAATTATAAGGCCCTTACTGCTAAATATAGAGAGATAACCAAACATGTGTAGAAATCTTCTGTCAAAAAGAGAGAAACCAAAACATAAATTCTGGAACCTGAAAAGGGTCAGGTTTCTGGATAGAAATATGAAAACTAAAAGATAATAAAGGGAAGCCTTCAAAGTTTTGAGGAAAAGTTATTTCCAATCTAAATACTCAATGTACTTATAGAATATAAGTACAAATCAAGTGTAATTATAGAATAAGGATATTCTCGTACAAAAAAAAATGGTCACAAAGAAATTTACCTCCTATACATTTCTTTCAGGAATCTTCTGAAAAATGAACTCCATTAAAAACCAAGAAAGAAATTCAGGAAACATGGAGCCAGTCAGTAAAAAGGGCAAAGGGAAAGTTCTAGAATGATGGTGACAGCTCTAGGATGGACATCTGAAAGAAAAAATAATAATGTCTAAAAGGATTAAAAGGGAAACTAATTCACGTAACACAGATGTGCTTATCAAAACAGGGAATGTCTGTGGTAGGTAAACTCAATATAGCTGATGCATTAACATGGAAAAGGGTAATAGCTGAAGAATAAGCACACTGATTATCTAAGAGTGAGGGATTTGAACATTTTAAAAGGTGATTCAGTGTGTGTAATGACTGATCTGAAAAAAAATGCTATCACTTTTTAATGTTTAAAGCATGGCTGCAGGAAACTCTAAGAGAGGAAATATTTAAAATCACCTCTATTAACAAAGTTTTGCTAATTAATTTTTTGAAAAGCTCTTAAAATGCAGTCATACTTCTTTAATGACAGCTAGGTTATATAGAAAGGACTGTTGCTTATTGGAGGTGTCATTTGTAACTGATTCTACTTACTGAACTAAATGTCACAGATGTGCCTCTCTCTTTAAAAAGTGTGAAACAAAATAAGAGAATGAGCTGTCATGTTTAAACTTCCACCTAAAATTAAAACTGGCTAGAAATTAAAATTCCTTCCATAACTGCTAGATCCCCTGAGACTCCATAAATTCTACCAATAAAACTTTAACTTGGGCTAGTTTGAGCAGCTAACTATTCCCTGCAACAATCCCTAATTGGTATGTGTAATAAGACATAATAGAGCAAGAGTTCATGGGAAAGTTCCTCAGCTCTAGGTATTTAGTGATTGTTCTTTAATCAAGGGTTCTTGATTACATTTTCATTCCTGCAGGAAGAGTCTGAAAATATAAAAAGGAACACTTGCTTCCTCACCTCAATCTACTAGTAGTCACAATTCAAATCTTGGATTTATCTCAGAGTCATACCAAAGCCTTTCTGGGCAAAGAATGAGTTTGCAGGCACACATAAAAAAATTTCAAGAAAGGTATTTTCTAATCTTAACCAAACATTGTTCTTCCCTTCTCAGACTTAAACTATAGTGTTAAGTCCATTTCAATACAACAACGATTACAAAATCATTTTAGAAGACCCTTGACAACAGTAAATTGACCTCAGTATCTCAGTGTACTTACACACTTTGTGTGCAGATTCAGGACATAAGGAGTCAAAACCATCTCTGATGCTTTCTGACATATTGGAAATGGACCAGATTCCATAGGGGTGCATACACCAAGGATATCTAGAAGCCAAATGACAAAATATTATCATCTCCAGATTCCATCTGTGCAGACACTGAAGCAACTCTAGATTTTAAAATTCTGAGTGCACTGGCAAGACACTAAAGTCCTTTTTTGTTGTTGTTGTTGTTATTCTTTGTTAGGTTTCAAGGTTTCAGCATCATATTCAAAAATCAGTTTTCCTATATCAAAAACTTAATTCCTCTACAATTTGTTTATGGTGGCCTTAGTTTTTAAGAGGGATAACATTTCAGACAAGTTGTTGGCTTCTTATGAAGATTTATACAAACATGTCAAGAATTTTAGAACTAGTAGTTTAACTCACTCACAGGAAGAACATCTTAAAGCCATCTAATATGTTGCATAAGAAGACAAGCTTTAAAGAGTTAGTGTCACCTGAGTTGGAGTCAAGGTTCTTAAAGGTAAAATGGAGCTAATACCAGCACCTCCTTCATGATGGAATGTTAGAATTAAACTTAGTATAGTGCCTGACACATAGTGTTTTAAAAACACGAAATTTATTATTTTAATTATTATTCCCCATTCAGTCAAAATTTATATATACTTAGGAACCATCATTATTACTTCCTTTGCAAATATTTACCCCCTTTTAATTAAGGCAATTATTGTAGAAGTTGCCCCATAGTCAAAAGGAGAAAAGCAGAAAGGTTTAGTGGTAAGACAGAAGAACTTTCATCGAGCTCAGGGACTACCTCAGTACTCAAAACCAACATAAAAAATCAGTACCAGCCCAGCTGGTGTGGCTCAGTGATTGAGCGTCAACCTATGAACCAGGAGGTCATGGTTCGATTCCCGGTCAAGGCACATGCCTGGGTTGCGGGCTCAATCCCCAGTGTGGGGCATGCAGGAGGCAGCCAATCAATCATTCTCTCTCATCATTGATGTTTCTATCTCTCTTTTCCTCTCCCTTCCTCTCTAAAATCAATAAAAATACTTAAAAATAAGTTAGTACCAGAGTCCCCAGTTGTACAGCACTATGCAACATCTGGTCAAAGTGTTAAGAGTCACATTATGACCTGTCAGTTCCCTCTGCCTGGTGTCACTAGAGGGGAACAGTAAATTCCTTACTTCTGTTTTGCCTGGATGTCCCAAAATCAGAATCAAAGAAAATGTCTATGAGTAATTTATTTTAACGCAATTCCAGGAAGTATGATCAAGGGATATGAGAAGTGAAACCAGAAAGAGAAAAATCAACACAAGGATGCACTATCAAATCAGTGCCATTATGAGCAACTGGTTGCTAAATCTAGCAAGACTTTCTGAGAAGCCTTATGAAGCTGACTTCAGAACCATGTCTTATGAAAAACTACAGAAATTTTAAAAAGTGCTATCAGCATAAGGAAGAACATTTAGATCAATGAAATAAATCACTCTTTTAAATCAATAAATCAAAAATATTTAAAGTTTAAAAACAATTTTGCTTGTATGTTTGTTGTTAATCCTCACCCCAGGATATTTTTTCCATTGACTTTTAGAGAGAATGGAAGTGAGGGATGGAGGGTGAGGAGGGAGGGAGGGAGGGAGGAAGAGAGGGAGGAAGAAAGAGAGAGAGAGAGAGAGAGAGAGAGAGAGAGAGAGAGAGAGAAATATCTCAGAGAGAGAGACACACACTAAAAAGCACATTGATTGGTTGGTTGCCTCCTGCACTTGACCCAACAGGCGCCGGGGATCAAACCTGCAACCCAGGTACATGCCCTTGACCAGGAATGGAACCAGAGACCCTTTGGTATGCAGGCTGATGCTCAAACCACTGAACAACACTGAGAAGGACTAAAAGATATTTTAATTAAAAAAATTAAAAGCAGATATATTCAGTTTAAATTAAAGACTGAGTAACAGCTAATAGCCTTTGAAAATTTGGATGCATGAAATAAATAAATGATATGTCATTTCTTAATGAACTCCCTTAATCTGCTAATCAAGGCATAATAAGAAAACTATTTTCCAAAGATCTATGTTCTTGTTTCCATTATGTTCAAAATACATTTTATAAATGTTAAAGAGGAAGTATGTATTGTTTCTTGCTCCTTTCCCTGATCTAAAAGATGGTCACATATGTGTACTGTACAGATACTCCTCTCAACAGAGCCACAAAGGACAATTAAACTGGGCTTAATAATTTTATAGTTCTTTTTGCAGCCTCAAAAGGAACAAGGCTACACGTGAAAACCCTTTTTATGGGATCCTACTGAGATCATAAAGGAATAATTATTCATTGATTAAGGCATAGTAAATCTCTTATCCACTAAGGCTAACTTATTGAGCTATGAAACCACTGTGCAATCACTTTTCTGCTATTGTTCATTCACACACAAAAAAGAATATTACAGATATCACTTAGAAAAAAATACTGATGCAAGAAATAGTTTCTGTTTATTTTAGATTAAGAGCTACTGAAAATTCATCCAGACAATACCAACACTACACACACACACACACACGCACACACACACACACTTTTATTATTAGTAATGTCCTCATTGTATTCAATGCTGATTCTGTGAAAGAAAGCTAATATTAAACAGTCTGAAAATACAGTGCATTCGAAGTACAAATCTATACCTTGCCATTGGAGCAAAGCCAACCATAAAAGAAACACATTGTACATTTGACTGCAGCGTGTGAGTACAAGGCTAAAACAGGTATTGTCTATTTAAAGTTTCTTACCAGAGGTACAGTATGTGCAACTAAAGAATCATCATTACTGAGTAAATATTTATCTACTAGAGGCCTGCACACGAAATTTGTGTGTGGGTACGGTCCCTAGGACTGGCCTGTGATCAGGGCCATCTTCCCCAGCTGCCCGCAGCTGGCCCCGCACCCCGCCACTACCCATCCCCGGTTCCCCATTCACCATTGGGTGATCAGTCACTGATGGCCAGGGGAAGGGACCAAGAGGTCAGTTGCTCCCTTCTGCTCACTGGCCCCACCCCTGCCACAGATGGCCATTAGGCGATTGGAGCCTGATGGCCAGAGAAAGGGACCAAATGGTGGTCAGTGTGCCTCATAGTGACTGATCCAGTGGTCGTTCTGGTCATTCTGCCATTAGGGTCAATTTGCATATTACCCTTGTATTATATAGAGGCCTAGTGCACGGGTAGGGGCTGGCTGGCTTGCCCTGAAGGGGGCCCCAGATCAGGGTGGGAGGCCCTGCTGGGTGGTGCAGCCGGTCAGGGCGAGGGACCGCAGGCAGTTTGCAGGTCGGCCACACCCCCAATCAGAGTGGGGGTCCCCAATGGGGGACAGGGCCGGCCTGGGCAAGGGGCCACCAGGGGTTTGCAGGCCAGCCATGCCCCCAGTTGGGGTGCAGGGCCCCACTGGGGGGTTGGGCTGGCCTGGGCAAAGGGCCTCGGCAGTTTTCAGGCAATCCACGCCCCCATCAGGGTGGGGTCATGGGCGGTTTCCAGGCCAGCCACGCCCCTGGCTTTGTCAGGAAGGACGTCCAGAATTACATCTGGAAGATGTCCGGCCTATCTTGTCTAATTAGCATATTACCCTTTTATTAGTATAGATCAGTGGTCGGCAAACTGCGGCTCGCAAGCCACATGCGGCTCTTTGGCCCCTTGAGTGTGGCTCTTCCACAAAATACCATTTGTGGGCACACATGTACAGTGCGATTTAAACTTCTTGGCCCATGCGCAGAGGTTGGTTTTCGGCCTGGGCGAGTCTATTTTGAAGTCGTGGAGTTAGAAGAAGTGGAGGGTGTTGGTCGGTTGGGCGATGGGAGATGCGGCGCAGGTGGGCTGCAGGATATGCAGCGTGGGGGAGGTACATTATTTTGAGGTACGTTCGCTGAGGTCGATCCCTTCCAAATCTCCCATCCACACTCGTCTATCTGAAACAAGTATACAAGACGAGTGTGAATGGGAAAGTTGAAAGGGGTTGACCTCAGCTAATATACCTCAATCAGATTGAGGATGTTTTTAGCAAAGGCCAGCTTAGGAGTACCCTAATTAAGTTAATAACAATGTAGCTACATATATATATAGTTTAAGTTTAAAAAATTTGGCTCTCAAAAGAAATTTTAATCATTGTACTGTTGATATTTGGCTCTGTTGACTAATCAGTTTGCCGACCACTGGTATAGATTATAAGTACACTGTACATTAGAATTCTCTAAAAATAATAAATAAGAAAATAAAACAATGTTTCAGAGCTAAAAGGAAAAATAAACTCATAAACTTAGATGAATGTGATTGCATATACAGACATTTAATACTATGCATAAACACAAAATCATTCCTTTAGAATTCATCATATATTAACTGAACCTAGAGGTAGTACTGGGGAAATAGAGGTGAATGCCTACATGTATAATGGGCCTTAATGCATAAAGCTTTGAGAGCATGTATGTACACTAAAAAGGCCAGATGTACAAGCATAAAGAGTGATGAAGGAGGTGCTGATAGTTTCCTAGTGGCCTTCTAGGCCCCAGTATACAGTGATACCTACTAAGCTAATCATATGTAATAAAAGACAAAAAGGGTAATTAACTGTACCTCTGCTACGCTTCCCATTGGCTACTCAGCAAGATATGCAAATTAACCGCCAACAAAGATGGCAGTCGGCAGCCATGCAGCTGAAGGGAGCAGAAGGCTTGCTTGCTCCAGTGATGGAGGAGACCAAAGTTCCCCGCCTGCCACGGCCCGGCTCTGAGCTCCAAAAGCAGCAAAGTTTCAATTATAGAAGCTAAACAAACCCCAGATACCTGCTTTCAGCAGGCCGTGGTCTCAGAGCTGCAGCGAGCAGGAGCCAGTTCTCAGCTCCAGTGACAGCAACAAAGTTTCAATTATACAAGGTAAATAAATCCTAGAATAAAAAAAAGAAAAAAAGGAGAAGCTGGGACCCCGAGGGCTGCCAGGCTGCCAGAGGGATGTCTGATTGCCAGCTTAGGCCCAATCCCCCGGGGAGCAGGCCTAAGCCAGCAGATGGTCATTCCCTAAGGGGTCCCAGACTGCAAGAGGACACAGGCCGGGCTGAGGAACCCATCCCCCTGAGTGCACAAATTTTTGTGCACTGGGCCTCTAGTGATATCAATAACCAACGTCCCTGAAAACATCCTTAGACACACAAACTATGCCTCCTACCCCATTTAAGAACTAGATAATACTTATCATTAAGAGACCTTGTAAATAACACAAAGGAAGTCTACATCTCCCTGCCCACCATGCAGTGAGAGGGGGTCATCTACTGAGTAAAGGCCAATGGAATGTAGATGGAAGTGATGTATGCCACTTCAAACCCTGGACCCTAAAGCTGGCTTCCAAGACACCACCTTCTAAAAGCTTCATAACCAATACCATTTTATGCTTGTATGTAAAAAAATAAATTACCAAAAAAAAAAATGAGAGTAGAAAGAAGATGTAACCGATTTGTCAAAGGAAAAGTAACTTGAAAGCTGCAGTCTTTTTTGGAGGTAGGATTGTTCTCTTCTAAACCTCTATTATTACTACTCAATTTTTTACTATCCCCACCACCATCATACCACTTTCAAGCCCACCTCTAACCCAATTTTCAGCTATTGGACTGTCCTACAGTGCTTTTATCAATTTATGTCCTTCTAGACCAGCCGTGGGCAAACTACGGCCCGTTTGAAATGAATAAAACTATTGTGTAATGATGTTTACTTTGAATTTATATTAGTTCACACAAACACTCCATCCATGCTTTTGTTCCGGCCCTCTGGTCCAGTTTAAGAACCCATTGTGGCCCTCGAGTCAAAAAGTTTGCCCACCCCTGTTCTAGACCCAACTTGCAAATAATCTTTACAGGAAATCTTCTCCAAGTAACATCCCCATCCTTTGGTGGCCTCCTCTTGCATCTCCTGGCATCTAAAAATGCTCCTTTCAGCTGAGGCAACTATTTGTCATGTGTTGAGTTTCCCTGTGAGCACCTGAAAGACAGGAATG
>NW_006383008.1:1092573-1094680 GCF_000327345.1 Myotis davidii
ATGCCCATTTGCCATCTCCAATACCCAGCCCAGAACTATGCTCAGGGTAGAGCAGTTTTTGCAGTGATAATCTTTAGTATGCAATTAAGTAAATAAGCCAAAGCATGCTGAAGATAACTATGATTTGCTGTGGACTTATGTGCCAAAGATGTTATGCGTATTAATCATTATACCAGATTGATGGGACATATTATAATTATCACTAGAGGCACAGTGCATGAAATCTGTGCACTTGGGGGAGGGGGTTCCTCAGCCCAGCCTGTGCCCTCTCACAGTCCCAATCCCCATGGGAATTGGGCCTAAGCCAGCAGTCGGACATTCTTAGTGCTGCTGCGAAGGCGGGAGAGGCTCCTGCCACCACCACTGCGCTTGCCAGCCATTAGCCTGGCTTCTGGCTGTGCAGCGCTCCACGCATTGACCACCAGGGGGAAGTTCCTGTGTTGAGCGTCTGCCCCCTGGCAGTTAGTGTGCATCATAGCAACCGGTCGTTCTGCCTTTCGGTCAATTTGCACATTAATTAGCCTTTTATATATAGGATTCTACAGCTTAAAAAAAAGACACAAACAGCTTAAGAAACTTGTCCAAGGTCACATAGCTAGAAGTGACTTACCCAAGTCTGTATTCAGCAGTCAGTCTTTTAACTTCCATATCTGATTACCTCCAATGATAAAGGTCATTGGGGTAATGGAAACCAAAGTACAGTGAGACTAGGAAAACAGATGGGTCCATCAGTATGATGGCTGGAAGAAGACTGGAATAAATTGCAAAATCTCCAATAAATATCAATCAATATACAGGAGAATTCTGGAGTTTGTCAGCTACTAGTAAGCAACATAGCTTGAATATAAACTAGAGCACCCCAGACAACAATGGAATATTTTTCCAGCAGCCAATGGGTTTATTTTTCTTTTCAGAGGTAATTAACATTAGTGGCTTATCATCTCTAGAAAATATGATTCAAATGCAGTTTTATAGGAATTTGCTTTGACAGTAATTCTGCCTTAGCAAGAAAACTATAGACCTATAATTTTACACCCACTATCAAACAGAAAAGATTCTCAGTCTTCCATCTCTATCAACAAGATAGGAGGGACTTACTACTTTTACATATTTTTAAATATAGCTATATCTCTTTGGTCAATGTATCCTGGGAGATGGTATCTAGAATCAATTGGAATGTAGAGTAATTAACACATAAATCACCCTGTAACCATCAAATTGAATACATTTATGATTCTTTGATGTCCAAAGCCCAAACAAGTTATTTTTAAAATGGTATATCTTAATTATTCATTAAAGACTGTAATCTTTATTAATAGATGCTACTAAAAAGATATGAGTCTCCTCTTATAAACGGGTTTACCCCTCATGAAGCCATATCCAGCCTTCTTTCTGTTCCACATCATCACATTCCCCTTTTACTACATTTTCTATATTATCACAACATAGAAAGCAAGTTTAAACCTTCTACTAAATAATTGGTCACATTGGAATAGTGTATAATTCATAATTATTATTTATTAGTACTAAGAATAGTAAGGAAATTTACTTTTTGTAATCAATTGCTGCCTAATTTGCAAAACATATTAATTTCATCATTATAATTTAACAATATATCTCACGAACTTCATGTTTCTCCTGCCCAAAGCCATACATACAAACATATATAGAGAGATAAAAATTCTTATTCTAAAATTAATTTAATAAAATACAACACATACTGGTATATAGAAAATTTCATTAATGGTTGAATAAATTATTATAAAGTAAAGCCCCATATAAGTACCTCCTAGATTAAGAAACAGAGTATTAATAATACCATTTAGAAAACTACTTTAGAAATAATACCTCTAGGCAACAATCATCAATGATTGCTAACCTAACTGACTGAAAATGAGGTAACTGGATGCTCCATTCTTTGTACCAGAAGTAAACATCACCTATAAAGTATTCTCCCCCCTCATTCCCATTGGCACTTAAAACAAATAAAGCTTCTGTTTCTAATTTCCAATTTACAAGAAAAACAGGATACAAAGGAAAACATTAAATAACACCAGTTAGATGTATTTAGCAAATAACAGGAGTGCAGAAAACACTATAGGGAAAA